>NW_023270316.1:53009987-53068067 GCF_011800145.1 Mirounga leonina | reverse complement strand
GCTATAAACATCGGGGTGCACGTACCCTTTCGGATCCCTACTTTTGTGTCTTTGGGGTAAATACCCAGTAGTGCAATTGCTGGATCATATGGTAGCTCTATTTTCAACTTTTTGAGGAACCTCCATACAGTTTTCCAGAGTGGCTGCACCAGCTTGCATTCCCACCAACAGTGTAGGAGGGTTCCCCTTTCTCCACATCCCCGCCAACATCTGTCATTTCCTGACTTGTTAATTTTAGCCATTCTGACTGGTATGAGGTGGTATCTCATTGAGGTTTTGATTTGCATTTCCCTGATGCTGAGCGATATTGAGCACTTTTTCATGTGTCTGTTGGCCATTTGGATGTCTTCTTTGGAAAAATGTCTGTTCATGTCTTCTGCCCATTTCTTGATTGGATTCTTTGTTCTTTGGGTGTTGAGTTTGATGAGTTCTTTATAGATTTTGGATACTAGCCCTTTATCTGATATGTCATTTGCAAATATCTTCTCCCATTCTGTCGGTTGTCTTTTGGTTTTGTTGACTGTTTCCTTTGCTTTGCAAAACCTTTTTATCTTGATGAAGTCCCAATAGTTCATTTTTGCCCTTGCTTCCCTTGCCTTTGGCGATGTTTCTAGGAAGAAGTTGCTTCGGCTGAGGTCAAAGAGGTTGCTGCCTGTGTTCTCCTTTAGGATTTTGATGGACTCCTGTCTTACATTGAGGTCTTTCAACCATTTAGAGTCTATTTTTGTGTGTGGTGTAAGGAAATGGTCCAGTTTCATTCTTCTGCATGTGGCTATCCAATTTTCCCAACACCATTTGTTGAAGAGACTGTCTTTGTTCCATTGGACATTCTTTCCTGCTTTGTCGAAGATTAGTTGACCATAGAGTTGAGGGTCCATTTCTGGGCTCTCTATTCTGTTCCATTGATCTATGTGTCTGTTTTTGTGCCAGTACCATGCTGTCTTGATGATGACAGCTTTGTAATAGAGCTGGAAGTCTGGAATTGTGATGCCGCCGGCTTTGCTTTTCTTTTTCAACATTCCTTTGGCTATTCGGGGTCTTTTCTGGTTCCATACAAATTTTAGGATTATTTGTTCCATTTCTTTGAAAAAAGTGGATGGTATTTTGATGGGGATTGCATTGAATGTGTAGATTGCTCTAGATAGCATTGACATCTTCACAATATTTGTTCTTCCAATCCATGAGCATGGAACGTTTTTCCATTTCTTTGTGTCTTCCTCAATTTCTTTCATGAGTATTTTATAGTTTTCTGAGTACAGATCCTTTGTCTCTTTGGTGAGATTTATTCCTAGGTATCTTACGGTTTTGGGTGCAATTGTAAATGGGATCGACTCCTTCATTTCTCTTTCTTCTGTCTTGTTGTTGGTGTATAGGAATGCCACTGACTTCTGTGCATTGATTTTATATCTTGCCACTTTACTGAATTCCTGTATGAGTTCTAGCAGTTTTGGGGTGGAGTCTTTTGGGTTTTCCACATAAAGAATCATATCATCTGCAAAGAGTGAGAGTTTGACTTCTTCTTTGCCAATTTGGATGCGTTTGATTTCTTTTTGTTGTCTGATTGCTGTGGCTAGGACTTCCAATACTATATTGAATAGCAGTGGTGATAGTGGACATCCCGCCGTGTTCCTGACCTTAGGGGAAAAGCTCTCAGTTTTTCCTCATTGAGAATGATATTCGCTGTAGGTTTTTCATAGATGGCTTTTATGATATTGAGGTATGTACCCTCTATGCCTATACTCTGAAGAGTTTTGATCAAGAAAGGATACTGTACTTTGTCAAAAGCTTTTTCTGCATCTATTGAGAGGATCATATGATTCTTATTCTTTCTTTTGTTAATGTATTGTATCACATTGATTGATTTGCGGATGTTGAACCAACCTTGCAGCCCAGGGATAAATCCCACTTGGTCATGGTGAATAATCCTTTTAATGTACTGTTGGATCCTATTGGCTAGTATTTTGGTGAGAATTTTTGCATCCATGTTCATCAGAGATATTGGTCTGTAATTCTCCTTTTTGATGGGGTCTTTGTCTGGTTTTGGGATCAAGGTAATGCTGGCCTCATAAAATGAGTTTGGAAGTTTTCCTTCCATTTCTATTTTTTGGAACAGTTTCAGAAGAATAGGTATTAATTCTTCTTGAAATGTTTGGTAGAATTCCCCTGGGAAGCCATCTGGCCCTGGGCTTTTGTTTTTTGGGAGATTTTTGATGACTGCTTCAATTTCCTTAGTGGTTATAGGTCTGTTCAGGTTTTCTATTTCATCCTGGTTCAGTTTTGGTAGTTGATACATCTCTAGGAATGCATCCATCTCTTCCAGGTTATCTAATTTGCTGGCATAGAGTTGCTCATAATATGTTCTTATAATTGTTTGTATTTCTTTGGTGTTAGTTGTGATCTCTCATCTTTCATTCATGATTTTGTTGATTTGGGTCATTTCTCTTCTCTTTTTGATAAGTCTGGCCAGGGGTTTATCAATCTTGTTAATTCTTTCAAAGAACCAGCTCCTAGTTTCGTTGATCTGTTCTGTTCTTTTAGTTTCTATTTCATTGATTTCTGCTCTGATCTTTATGATTTCTCTTCTCCTGCTGGGTTTAGGCTTTATTTGCTGTTCTTTCTCCAGCTCCTTTAGGTGTAGAGTTAGATTGTGTACTTGAGACCTTTCTTGTTTCTTGAGAAAGGCTTGTATTGCTATATACTTTCTTCTTAGTACTGCCTTTGCTGCATTCCAAAGATTTTGAACAGTTGTGTTTTCATTTTCATTGGTTTCCATGTATTTTTTTAATTCTTCTTTAATTTCCTGGTTGACCCATTCATTCTTCAGTAGGATGCTCTTTAGCCTCCATGTATTTGAGTTCTTTCCGACTTTCCTCTTGTGATTGAGTTCTAGTTTCAAAGCATTGTGGTCTGAAAATAGGCAGGGAATGATCCCAATCTTTTGGTACCGGTTGAGACCTGATTTATGACCTAGGATGTGATCGATTCTGGAGAATGTTCCATGGGCACTAGAGAAGAATGTGTATTCCATTGCTTTGGTGGAATGTTCTGAATATGTCTGTGAAGTCCATTTGGTCCAGTGTGTCATTTAAAGTCTTTATTTCCTTGTTGATCTTTTGCTTAGACGATCTGTCCATTTCAGTGAGGGGGATGTTAAAGTCCCCCACTATTATTGTATTGTTGTCGATGTGTTTCTTTGCTTTTGTTATTAATTGGCTTATATAATTGGCTGCTCCCATGTTAGGGGCATAGATATTTACAATTGTTAGATCTTCTTGTTGGATAGATCCTTTAAGTAGGATATAGTGTCCTTCCTCATCTCTTATTACAGTGTTTGGTTTAAAATCTAATTTGTCTGATATAAGGATTGCCACCCCAGCTTTCTTTTGGTGTCCATTAGCATGGTAAATGGTTTTCCACCCCCTCACTTTCAATCTGGGGGTGTCTTTGGTTCTAAAATGAGTCTCTTGCAGACAGCATATCAATGGGTCTTGTTTTTTAATCCAGTCTGTTAGCCTGTGTCTTTTGATTGGGGCATTGAGCCCATTTACATTCAGGGTAACTATTGAAAGATAGGAATTTAGTGCCATTGTATTGCCTGTAAGGTGACTGTTACCGTATATTGTCTGTGTTCCTTTCTGGTCTTTGTTGCTTTTAGGCTCTCTCTTTGCTTAGAGGACCCCTTTCAAGATTTCCTGTAGGGCTGGTTTTGTGTTTGCAAATTCCTTTAGTTTTTGTTTGTCCTGGAAGCTTTTTATCTCTCCTTCAATTTTCAATGACAGCCTAGCTGGATAGAGTATTCTTGGCTGCATATTTTTCTCATTTAGTGCTCTGAATATATCCTGCCAGTCCTTTCTGGCCTGCCAGGTCTCTGTGGATAGGTCTGTTGCCAATCTAATGTTTCTACCCTTGTAGGTTACATATCTCTTCTCCCGAGTTGCTTTCAGGATTTTCTCTTTGTCTATGAGACTTGTAAGTTTTACTATTAGATGTTGGGGTGTTGACCTATTTTTATTGATTTTGAGAGGGGTTCTCTGTGCTTCCTGGATTTTCATGCCTGTTTCCTTCCCCAAATTAGGGAAGTTCTCTGCTATAATTTGCTCCATTATACCTTCTGCCCCTCTCTCTCTTTCTTCTTCTTCTGGGATCCCAATTATTCTAATGTTGTTTCGTCTTCTGGTATCGCTTATCTCTCGAATTCTGCCCTCGTGATGCAGTAGTTGTTTATCTCTCTTTTTCTCAGCTTCTTTATTTTCCATCATTTCATCTTCTATATTACTGATTCTCTCTTCTGCCTCATTTATTCTAGCATTTAGCGCCCCCATTTTTTATTGCACCTCATTAATAGCCTTTTTGATTTCTACTTGGTTGGATTTTAGCTCTTTTACTTCTCCAGAAAGGGTTTCTCTAATAACTTCCATATTTTTTTCAAGCCCAGCTAGTATCTTTAAAGTGATGATTCTGAACTCTAGATCTGACATCGTACTAATGTCCGTATTGAGTAGGTCCCTGGCAGTCAGTACTACCTCTTGTTCTTTTTGTTGAGGTGATTTTTTCCGTCTTGTCATTTTGTGCAGAGGAGAATAGATTAATAAGAGAACAAAATGCTAGCAGAGTAACCACGTCCCCATAAAATATAGTCTAAACAAATCAGAAAAGACCTGAAGCAGTGGGATAAGAAAGGGAAAGAGAGAAAAAAGAAAAAGAAAAAAAAGAAAAAGAAAAAGATAAAGATAAAGATAAAAACAAAAACAAACAAAACAAAACAACAACAACAACAAAAAAACCAGAATGTGATCAAATATGATCAGGCTGGTATATAGATCAGTGCCACACACTAGATTTGGGGTGTATTTTGGTCTTTTAGAAGAAAGTGCCTCCCAAAATTTTAAAAAAAGAAAAACTTATATATGTACAAAAATAAGGGTTGATATGATGAAGGGATGGAATATGACTGTAAAAATGGAAATTATAAAAAATTTTATAAAAGGAATTGATAAGAAGTTGTTTGAAAAAAGAAAGAAGAGGAGTTAAAAAAAGAAAAAAGAAAAAGAAAAAAAAAGGGAGAGGATGTGATCAGGCAGGGGAATAGAAAACACCATATACTAGAGATTTAGGGTATATTTTAATGTGTTAGAAGAAACTATCTCAAAATTTTAAAGAGAGAACAACTTATATATATAAGCCAAAAATATGGGTAACTACTATGAAGGGATAGAATATAACTCTAAAAATGAAAAATAAATTTTTTTTTTAAAGGGATTGATAAGATGTTGGTTGAAAAAGGGAAAAAGAAAAATTCAAAAAGACAGTTAAAAAAAATTAACTTTAAAAGACTAAAGAATCATGGTAAAAAAGCCGTGAATTCTATGTGCAGTAGTCCCCTAGCGCTGGAGTTCTGACGTTCTCATTGATCGGTAAACTTGGTCTTGGCTGGCTGTTCTCGCTGATCTTCTGGGGAGGGGCCTGTTGCCGTGGTTTCCAAATGTCTCTGCCGGAGGCGGAATTGCCCCGCCCTTGCCCCCTCCCGGCTAAGTAATCTGCTCGGGTTTGCTCTCTGGAGCTTTTGTTCCCTGCAAGCTTTCCGTACAGCTTTGGAGGCGGAGAGTGAAAATGGCGGCCTCCCAATCTCCGCCCCGGAGGAGCCGAGAACTCGGGGCCCCGCTCCTCAGTGCGCCCCCAGAGAAAAGCAGTCGATCACTCCCGACTCCCCGGTCTCCGGCCGCACTCTGTGTTCGCCCGGCCTGTGACCGCGCGTTTCTATCTCTGGCATCCGACCCCGTGTGGAGTCTCCAAACCCAGCAGATCCCTGCAGTGCGCTCCCACACCTCTCCTCCAGGGGGAAGAAGGTGAGTCTCCCCGGATCTGCCGCTTGTTGGGTCCCTGCTGGAGGAGCAGGGGCCCGACTGGGCCGCGGATCACGGTTTATGGCCACCCCGAGCTGAGAGCCCGCGCCTGGGCTCCGCCTCTGCAGCCGGCTTCCCGCTCCGATCCCTGGGAGCTCTGCCACACTCAGGCACCCCCGGTCTTTCTGTGACCCCGAGGGTCCTGAGACCACACTGTCCTGGAGGGTTCCACCCCCCGCTTAGCCACCGGAGTGACGTCCCTCCGCGGAGCAGACTTTTAAAAGTTCCGATTTTGTGCTCCGCGGCTCTATCACTTGCCAGAAGCAGCCGACGGAGGCCCCTCCCCCGCCGTCTATCCTCCCGAATATCGCCGCGGATTCACTTCTCCCCACGTCCTACCTTCCAGAAAGTGGTCGCTTTTCTGATGAGAGAGTTGTTGCTCTTCTTTTCTTCAATCTCCTGTTGAGTTCGTAGGTGTTCAGAATGGTTTGATCCCTATCCAGCTGAATTCCTGAGAGGAGACGAAATCCAGGTCTCCTACTCCTCCGCCATCTTGCTCCGCCCTAATTTGAAATCTTTATACATTCATCTGTCTGGACACTTGGGCTGTTCCATAATTTAGCTATTGTAAATAATGCTGCTATAAATATAGGGGCATGTATCTTTTCAAATTAGTGCTTTTGTATTCTTTGGGTGAATACCCATTAGCAGAATTACTGGATCATATGGTAATTCTATTTTTAATTTTTTTCTATTTTTAATTTTCTGAGGAACCTCCATGCTGTTCTCCATAGTGGCTGCACCAACTTACATTCCCACCAAAAGCACATGAGGATTCCTTTTTATCCACATCCTCACTAACACTTGTTTCTTGTATTATTTTAGCCATTCGGACAGGTGTGAGGTGATATCTCATTGTGGTTTTGATTTGCATTTCCCTGATGATGAGTGATGTTGAGCATCTTTTCATGTGTGTATTGGCCATCTGGATGTCTTCTTTAGAGACATGTCTGTTCATATCGTCTGCCTACTTTATATGGGAGTATTTGGTTTTTGTGTGTTGAACTGTATAAGCTCCTTATATATTTTTGATAGTAACTTCATCGAATATGTCATTTACAAATATCTTCTCCCATTCAGTAGACTGTCTTTCTGTTTTGTTGGTGGTTTCCTTTGTTCTGCAGAAGCTTTTTTTTTTTTTAATTTTGGTGTGGTCCCAATAGTTTATTTTTGGTTTTGTCTCCCTTGCCTCAGGAGACATATCTAGAAAAATGTTCCTATGGCCGATGTCAAAGAAATTAATACCTATGCTCTCTTCTAGGATTTTTCTGGTTTCAGGTCTCACATTTAGGTCTTTAATTCACTTTGAGTTTATTTTTGTGTATGGTGTAAGTTGGGTGTCCAGTTTCATTCTTTTGCATGTAGCTGTCCAGTTTTCCCAGCATCATTTGTTGAAGAGACTGTCTTTTTCCCATTGCATATTCTTGCCTCCTTTGTTGAAGATTAATTGATTATATAATTGTGGGTTTATTTCTGGGTTCTCTACTCTATTCCATTGATCTATATGTCTGTTTTTGTGCCAGTACCATACTGTTTTGATCACTACAGCTTTGTAGTCTATCTTGAAATCTGGGATTGCAATACTTTCAGTTTTGTTCTTCTTTTTCAAGATTACTAGGACTATTCGAGGTCTTCTATGGTTCCATACAAATTTTAGGATTATTTGTTTTAACTTCAATTACCTTTTTAACTGCATTCCTCAAATTTTGCTATATAGTGGTTTTTTTTTATTTTTTCAGATTATTTGTATGATTTCTCCATCAAGCCATGAATTATTTACAAGTGTGTTTTTAACTTTCTAAATACATGGGCTTTCTAATTTTAATATTATTGAGATCAGAGAATGCAGATTTTTTATTATAGGATTCTTTGAAATTTATTGAGACTTTCCTTATGTGGTTACTTTTTGTAGATAGCCCATGTATACTTAATAGAATGTTTATTCTCTAACTATATTCCATAAATGTACATTAATACATGGATTATTAATTGGGTTCTTCAAATATTCTATGTACTTTCTGACTCTTTGCTTACTTGATTTTTAAATTAACTGAGAGAGGTGTGTTAAAACCTTTCACTATAGTGATGGTTGATTTGTCCATTTCTTCTTTTCATTCTATAATTGTTATTGTCTGTATTTGAAGGTATATTTTATTGTATGCATACAGGTTTAGTATTTTTACATCTTTCTGGAGAACTAACTTTTTATTAATATGTAGAAGCCCGCTCCACTAATAATTTTTTTCCCTTAAAGATTATTTTTTGTCTGGTATTATTGTAACCATACCAGATTTCTTTTCGTTAATCCATGCTTAACATGTAGTTTTTCTGTATTTTTAATTTTTCTGTGGTTTATTTTTAGATGTTCCTTTTGTAAATTTCACTTTAGATGTGACTTTTAAAAAATATTTAGTTTGACAGTCTTTGTCTTTTAGTTGGGCAGTTGCGTCCACTTACATTTATTTGGATCCATTTCTTCCCTTGCCTTTTGTGATTTTTGTTGGCCAGACCTCTTTTGTGTAGTAAGAACTTTGAGCTTTTCCCCTTCAGGTAATTGGAAATGATCAAGATGTTTATTGAATAGAGTTTAATACACGTACACAGATACATGCCCCATAGGAAGTAGATTATTTTTATCTTCATTTTACATCTGAGGAAACTGAGCCAGACTGGTTAATTGTCAGGCTTTAGGTCACAGAACTAGTATGTGACTAAATTTGAACCAAGATCTAGAATTGGGCCCCAAGTCCATCATCCTTTCATGCTTCCATCTTGTCTCCAGAATAGAGAGGTTCTGTCATCTACAGTGGGACTACAGATGGCAGGAAAGATCAAAGGAGGCAGAGGACTTCCAGGAGAAGCTGGTAAGGTATGTTGAGCTCAGAACTTTTATTGTCCTTAAAAAGAGGTTGAATAGAGTTTTGAAAGTGAATGACATTTTGCTTTGTTGTTGTTTCTTTGATGAAATTTATTCATTGGAAAGTGATGATGTTTGCTACAATAAAAGTGGTATTTAAACACAGGGTCATTTTTTTTTTTTTAGTCATGGTATTTCACCCATAATAAAATAAAAGTTTTATAAAACCATAATTTGGAACAGAAATAAATGGTGACTTTTGTCAGTTTTCTTGGTAACTGAAGAGAACTATTATTATTGTTGAACAAGTCTGACAATGAGAAGACCTAACCCCAAGTCCATTTCAATGATTCGAGAAGATCAAAGCATGGTATTTCTCTGTTAAATTATTCTGTTTTCTTATTAAATAATCACTTGGCAAAAATTTCTTGAGCATTTTCTTAGGGTCCTGAAGCTAGTTTTAGTAATAAGTTTAGGATTTGAGAGGAAGCAATAGTCTGGTTAAATAAAACTTTAATCATTAATTGTCTAAAATTATAGAGATCGTGTGATTAAGGTGTAGGGAGGGGACTGGAACTCTTTGGGGGGATTAACGAATCTGTAAATGCAAACAGCCTGATTTTCTTTATGGATTCAATGAAACTTCAAGATAATTCTTTCTTCATGTTAGGTCACAGCAGCAGCTTTCTAGACCCAGTGCCAGATCCCCTTGTCCAAATTGCAACCCCTTCATAGTGATGCGGAGTTCTTTTTTTTTTTTTTTAATATTTTATTTATTTATTTGACAGAGAGCGACACAGCGAGAGAGGGAACACAAGCAGGGGGAGTGGGGGAGGGAGAAGCAGGCTTCCCGCCGAGCAGGGAGCCCGATGTGGGGCTTGATCCCAGGACCCTGGGATCATGACCTGAGCCCAAGGCAGACGCTCAACAACTGAGCCACCCAGGTGCCCCGTGATGTGGAGTTCTGATAAGAGCTCTAAGTAGCTTGAACATGTTGAGGGAATCACATTGAAGCTGGCTTTAGAATCCTAGTTTTGTGGGACTAGGTCACTAATATTTTTGATAGAGTAAGCTGCAAAATCCATTTTCAAATGAAATATACTTATTCTAAAAGAAAAGGCCTTTTAAATGAGCAAAATGCAGTTCTAGGTCTTAAATTTGTTTGGGCATTTAACAAAGGCAGAATTTCACTTTGATTCACTGATAATCTAAGTCACCAAAACAGGATGCTGATTGTTGATGCGCCTTTTCTTCTGTTTTAGGATCATCTCTACTTTGTATTAGTATAGGAAGTGTGGGTGGTCTACAAGATATACCAACAGTTAAAAGATATTATAGTAAGCTTTTAGCTAGTCTCCTCACATCTATTCTTGTTCTGTATAATTTATGCACATATTGCTATTGAAGTAATTTTTTAAAAACTGTTGAAACTTATGGATGAAAGTACAACTTCAGTAGCTTGGGTGAAAAGCTATTCCCAGTCCAATCACAACCTGCCATTCTGATCTCACCTCCAATCCTTTATCACTACATCTAGACACACATGCACATGCACACAACACACACACACACACACAGTTTTGACCACAACAAGGTATTTGCTCTTTTCTTTGCATATGCTGTTCACACTGCCTGAAATACTCTTGACTCTCTACCACTATAATCTCAGTACCCAGATTAAATATCACTTCGTCTTTGAAGCCATACCGAACCTGCCTTTCATAGTTGCTCCCTTCCCTGTGCTCCTAAAGCACACTATAAATTCATCCTTTTATGGAATTTACCAATCATAGTTAGTAACCCATAAACTACAATACATTGCAATACAGGGAAAGCCCACAAAGAATCACTGTATGGGGATTAACTTTGCTCTCCCAGTTTACTCCCATTGCTCTTGTAACTCCTCACCTTGCTCCTTACTAGCTTGGGGGTGGAAAAAGAATAGACTTGTTGGCAGTGCATCTTAGACTTAAGTGTGTAATGGGGAATGTAAGAGGGGCTAGTACTAAGAAATGACAGCAAGGAGACCAGGGGGATTTCTGTGACCCCAGGGTGGTCTGTCTGGGCCTGCCGTGCTCAAGTGACCATCCATATCTGGGGGATGTACAGAAAATAGGCATAAGCAAATCAAAGGTTACCAGGAGAAAGAATACGTTCTGCTTACATCTAAGGAAAACTGGGATTGACTGAGCATGTGAAAAAAATAACCTTCTCCAAGTGCTGATATTTCTGTGAAACTCACATTGGTCCTACATCCTATTTTAATATAATGGTTAGAAATATAAATACATGTTTATGCTGAGGTATTATGAAAATAGTTCAGTTTTTGCTTATAATATGGAAAAGTGTGATAATCTGCTAACCACATCTTTAGAAAGATGGGCTATTCAAGGCTATAGACTAGTCTGGTAATACTAGTTAACAGTTGCCATTTACTCAGTGCCTTTTAAATCCCAAGCACTGTGAGGGATGCCTCACAACTATATTTTACTTTCACATATTTTATTTAATTTAATCCACACAAAAATACTTGTAGGCTTAGGTGCAATTATCTCCATTTTGTAGAATAGACAACTGATGCCCCAGGAGGTCGAAGAACTTGATCAGCGTCACCCACTTTGTGAGTAGAGTCTGAATTAGAATTGCAGTCTTTTTGCCTCCAAAGCACACACTCTTTCTGTCATACGAGGCTGCCTCACAAAGTAGCTTTTTTTAAAAAAAAGATTTTATTTATTTGAGAGAGAGAATGAGATAGAGAGAGAGAGCATGAGGGGGGGAGGGTCAGAGGGAGAAGCAGACTCCCTGCTGAGCAGGGAGCCCGACGCGGGACTGGATCCCGGGACTCCAGGATCATGACCTGAGCCAAAGGCAGTTGCTTAACCAACTGAGCCACCCAGGTGCCCACAAAGTAGCTTTTGAGAAATAACATCTATGAAGAAATAAAGAGCTTCTCAAAAACTGGACCTGCAAACTAACACCTATAACTCAGTAGCAAGCAATTCCACCAGTTAAGAGAAATATATGTAAGAAATCAATTTGACATTCAAAAAACATGCCTAGCACACCCAATGACTACAAAAATACTCAAAATAAACAATTAGATGTAGTTGTCTCTTGAGGGTTTTCCATCACTGTCCAGCCCAACGTGAGACCTTCTGACAAGATCTCCATGGACACCATGTAAAAGTCGTGACCTACAACCCTGTATGTCCATCGCCCTGTCCCACACTCATTCTTCCCTCTGTTTCTCTTGACTCTCCTCCTCACTGTATTCTCTGCCTTACACAGGGTTCTAGTTCCTCTGGGCACAGCCTTAGTGATTCTCTTGACCAAGTTTTGGGCTCTGTTTGGCAGTGTAGACCCAGATGGCCTTGACAGATACCTCTAGGATGGTGTTTATCTGGGAGTGGTTTGAAGACGACTTCTATACAGATTGTATTGGGAGGAGGCTTGTAGAATATCTGAGTTGACTGAATCAGGACCTCTGGGGAGTGGGTCCTGCAGTCTGCACTTTAATAGGGCTTTCTCGTTCATTCTTTTGTGACCAATACTTTACAAGTACTGCCCTACATTTCGTGTGACCACTAGGCATCCCTACCCTTTCTGTCATCCTCTGTAGTGACTCTCTCACATGTGAGAGCTCACTGGTGACCTGAATATACGATTACTTTGTTCCATTTGTGTGCTTAACTGGGGGCTGCTTATATTGCTTGGGCCTTTTAGGAAATCATATACTGAGAGTGACTGCCTGCCCTTTGCAATCACACATGTAATGTTCTCTTTGCTTCACATATAACCTGAGTTTCCCCAAAGCCTCATCTGTTTATGAGTACAAATAAAGCCGCTTAATGTTTATAACCCAAGTTTCACTGACTCATGCCTGGACCTACATAATACGAAACCTCAGTTGGCTGCAAAAGTCTCCCCCCCGTGTTTCCGAGGGCTGCCTCGCAGGTGCTATCAGCCCTGCTGCTCTGTACTGTGTGTTGCTTTTGGAATCATTCAGGCTATGCCTCTCCCTGACTCCAAGACTGGTGCCCCCCCCCCCCCCGCAGATGCTGATCCGCATGACTAGGACTGGGTGCTCTCTCTCTGTGCTCTCATAGCCGCAAATCCTCAGGGAGTTGAGTGGTGCCTTGTTCCCAGGCATCCTAATGGGGATGGAGCCACTCTGTGCCAGACATACAAGCAGAGAGGATGTTGTTCGCTCTGACTCTGTGTTGTATTTTTTTTCCATCTAAGCAACACTGTTACTTCCTTGGGCCCCCAAAGTCCCTTGCGGAACTATTTCATTTAATTTGTGCATGCAGCCCTCCTCTCTCCCACATCCCAAACACTAGCCTATATTTCCATCCACTTCTCCTGGGTGCCCACAAATAAACTATATACCCCCCACAAAACCTCTGTGAAAAATCTACTCCTTATAGACACTTCCACCTATTCGTCACACATGCTCAGCCACAAGTCTGAATCTCTGAAGCTCCTTTAAACTGAGGTTGATACTCTTCTTCTCCCGACCCATGGCGCACATGCGATAAGTTTCTGATTCCAGAGAACCCAGTTTGAGAGCTACTAACAAGATCTCTTGGTAAGAGACTTAAATTTTAGAGTATGAGATAGGCTGTCAGAGTGAGAGACCCCAGAGAGTACTGATATGGAAAATTTATTTCTTTTTCCTTTAAAAGAGAACATCTGATCTATAACTGTAGAATATGAAAGCAAGGGGAGAAGCAGAGACCTAAACCACATGCAGGATTCAGCGTTCTGAATGGAACACATTCTTCCCTACCTTCCTCCTCCTTTACCATATAGTGCCAGCTGTCATCAGAAGCTGTTTGCAAACCAATTACCATTCCTTTATCAGAAAGGAGGATAAAATCTTAACAAAGGAACAGATGATTGGGTGCCATTGGTCTTCTGACTCTGGAACTGCTTTAAAAAGGAAGTTGCATCTTTGCAGAATTATTATTATCAATCAGCCTTTATTGCTTCAGCCTTCTTTATTGCATTCTAACACACAAAGTAATGAAAACATATAATAAAGAGAATAAAACATGTAATGCATCACTGTGCAGATATTGCAATCATAGCAAATCCAATGTAAATGCCCTACAGGGAATATTTGAGCCTTCCAATAGTTTGCATGATACTACATCACATTATTTATCTACTAAACCTGTCATGCTCTGCTAAATATCATGCCAGCATCAACCCCAAATAGTACTACTCCTTCCCATCCTCCAAACGGAAGGCATATTTCTTTGCTGTCACTGGTTTTAATGTTTGCAAAGAGTAGCTCCAGCTCCTGAATAATTAATGCATAACGATTACTAAGCCACGGGTAGTTTACTATTCTAGCCCCTCTGGTCTTTGCAATGTTGCTTGCTTTAATATGCACTTCGAATTGGAACCAAGAGGTAGTAAAAGTCATTAAGATGGCATGAAGCTAAGTCAATAATGATTTACAGAGTTTGGATGCATTCCTGGGTTTTTCATTCTTGGCTCTCAAGCCCCATCTGCTGCTCATGTTCTGACTTGGTCTTCCTTTTGCAAATGCCTCTCCGATGACAGGGTTTCTTCCACTCTGTTTATACTTACTTAAAAGAGCTACTCTCAAGAGTTCAGGTCAAGTACACACTTGCTCTGTGGTATTTTCAACTCTAGAAGAACATTGAACATGACTAAATACATTGGGAATACGTGTGTCAAATATGCGCATGTCAAGAAACCCCATGATCTCAAATGGTATGGGCACCTAGTAAATACAAAATAATAATACTTGCAAGGGTGATTCACCTTTTGGAAGGGTCTTAAAAGCTAGATAGGAGGACTTCAAAAAGAAGGAGTAGCACCTTGCTCATGGTGAGAGTGGCAGAGTACTAATGTGAAGACTAACTCTTCTATGTGCTGCTTGTGGTTTCTGCTCAATGACATTCCTACAGACCAACTCAGGTTTTGGTAATTTCGGGGTGTGTAAGCTGTTCCATCTCAAAGGGCAGACATGGATCATTTTAGTGGACTTGCCTCTGAGCTGGAAGGATTCAGTGCTCCACAAATATCTAATGAGAAGACTTGACTATGGCAGGGAAAATTCCCCTTGCGTAGGCATTAGAAAGAGACCTGGTTGCTTCTAGAAGGCCAGTGACTCAAAGTTTGTTCTTCCTGATGCTTGGTCTGGGGCTAAACATATAATATACTATAGAAATTTGGCCAAAATATTTGTGGGGTGGCGGTGAAGAGAAGAATATGTTTTCAACACCATGCCACATTAAGCAATTGGAGGGCCACTTATAGCTTGGTGGCTCAGTGTTTTCCTTTTGTAGACTATTATGCCATTTCCCTTTCTTTTGGAGTGCCTCAAATGTCCACATCAAATGATGGTTTTTTGACATTTTAGAAATAAATGTATACATGACTTGAGACTGGTTCTATAGGTTGAAAAAATACCAGAATTTGCTTATGGTAGGCTATATCGTTAATTTTTTGTCGTGGTTTAGAAAATGTCTTTGACTAAATGGACGCCGGTGACCTATGTGTTAGCTTATGTCTAAAGGGTCAAACTTGCTATTTCCTCCTCACCCAGCCAACCAAGCCTTGTGTACTGTAATTGATGCTTTGCCCTTTCCAGCTCTTAAGTTGTTGCTAGGTCTAGCACTAGGTTAAATGGATGGGACCCTTATCATTGGTAGAGTAAATAGAAGTGAGGCTAAATGTGTGCATTGCTTTGTGACGACAACTGGTTTGCTAATGAATCATTTGTTAGAGAAGAATGAGGTGGAAGAGAGATATCTGCAGGATGACCAAAGAAACTCCCACAGTATGATGTATGATTAAATAACAGATTGAGTATCAAAATCTCTGAATACTTTGGAGAAATAGAGTATACAGAGTACAAATCAACATCACTTTCCATGACAGATTCCCAGTAAAAGAACCCTACTGAGTCAGGTTCCTCCACAGCTGATGATGTGCAATGGGACCATTGGATGCATTCTTGGTCTAGTTGGTTCGTTGCTGACTGCCATAGTGAAAGGGGGAGGTGGTGAGAGGAGTCAGAGAACCTCATGGAGTCCACAAAATGCTCTGATGCAGTCCTAGGGACTCTCCTTACCCCATCACCCTATCCCTCTGGATGTCAGAACCCCATCTTCCTTTCCATGTGCTTGTGGTTACTTGTGTGAGTGACCCAAGCCATTGAAGGTGGGGGGAAGTGACTGTCCATATCAGGTGAGTTGAATGGAACTGCCCAAAGGTCACATGAGCTTCACTCCTGCTTGTCAGTTGGTGGGTCACACCCAGACTGCCTTGGTCTGAGCACAGGCTCTGCCACCATGAAGCTCCTAGGTGTTAAATCTGAGTAGCTTCTCAGTGGTCCGCTATTCCTGTTCATGAGATCTCTCCTCTCTCCATCTTGCCGGCCATGAAATCATTTCCTAGACTGAGTGACATGGGGGCACCAAAGATCCTATTTTTCCAAATTTGTACCATCTTGCACCTGCACTTAAGCTTGTCAAACACGAGTGAAATATTTGACTCCATTGTTCTCTCCTGCTTTTGTGAGTAATTCATAATGTCTCAGTTGAGTTGGGGGAGTAACCTTGTAGAACATACAAAGAAATTCCAAGGAGGGAGAAAGTGGATGTGGGAAGGAGATTGAACATGATTAAAACTTAGAAAAATATTATCCTGCCATTATTTATTTTTAGAAATGCAAATAATTTCTTAAAGTGTATGGGATTTTGGGTAAGTAATTTAACCTCTCTGTGGCTCCATTTTTTCATTTTTAATAGGTATAAAAATTGCACATAATTCCTAAAGTTGAGAGAATTGAAGGATGTAATGCATATGAAGTACTTCATCTAGTACTGGGCATGCCACATAAAGATATGTTCAATGTGAAGGAGTAAGCCACTTTTACCACTCTAGAAGGCTGAAAAGCTAATATAGCTTCCAAAAGCTCCTCGCCATAGCCAGGGCTTGGGTCATGTTCTCAGCACCGCAGCCATGTGAAACAGGGAAACAGATTTGGGATTTAAAGTCAGAGGACCTGGATTCGAATTCCAGATGAACCTCTTATTACTATTTGACTTTAGCCTATTACTCAATGTAGTGGTTTCCTGTGCTGAACAAATTACCACACACTCTGTGGCTTAAAATAACAGAAATTTATTCTATAGTTCCAGAAGCTAGAAGTCCAAATTGGTTCCACTGGCCCCAAATCAAGGTGTCAACCGGCTGCAGTCCTCTGAAGGCTCTAGGGGACAATCCATTCCTTATCTCTTCCAGCTTCTGGTGGCTGCTAGTACTTCTTGGTTTGTGGTTGCATCACACCAATTTCCACCTCTGTGGTCATGTTGCTTCCTCGTGTGTGTGTGTGTGTGTGTGTGTGTGTGTGTGTGTGAAATCTCCCTCCAGGGACCTCCCTATAAAGGATCCTTATTGATTACATTTAGGGTTCACTGGATAATCCAGGATAATCTTTCCATCTCAAAATCCTTAGTTTAATCCCATCTGCAAAGATCCTTTCTCCTTATTAGGTAGCATTTATAGGTTCCAGCGATTAAGACCTGATATTCTTGAGAGGTCATTATTCTGCCTGTTACCCCTGACTTCTCTTAGCCTTAGTTTTTTTCACCTGTAAAATGGGAATAATAGCACCAACCTCACAGGTTATTGTGCAGATTAATCCAATAACATGGGAAAATGCCTTATTAATGCTAATACGTTATACAGTAGCTGGTGACAGATCTTCAAACATCCATTTGGACTCTCACAGCTGCAATATGCCTCCTGCGGTCCTGTGGCAAGATGGAGCATGCAGCCTGTGTTTTATGAAATGCTGTTAGGATCATCTGAAATTGAAAATCATAGGAAGTTGTCAGTTTTTGTTCAGTTCAAACATTACAGGCCTGCTCTTTGCTGGACACTCTTCTGAAGACAAGAATTACGAGGAAGAGAAGCTGTGATCTTGAAGAATTCTATTCCTAATCTATTCCATTTGGGGTGCACAGACACACAAATTTGGGGACACAGTGGTGGGTGGCATGACAGCATGGCGTGAGAGTGCTGTGGTTCGAAGGGCAGTGGAGGAGGCAGGCTGCTCATCTTCATGGGAGGGGGCCTTAGGGGTAGATCCCCGCCGTCTGCAGGTCCGACCCGCCTCAGTAGCTTTGTTGTTGCAAGTTGAGCAGATTGTTCCTGTGCCCTTTGGCTCCCGAATCTGGGGGTGGAATAAGTGACAACATTGTAGAATGAGATGAAAACACAGGCTTTGCTGCTTGACTCTTCTCCAAAGCTTGAAGGTCACGGAGAGCTCTATCAAGGGGATGCTATCAATTTAGCACAAAGAGCCCAGGAAGGCTCTTAGTTCTTTTCTCCCACTTCCCAATTTAAACATGCCTGAATCTTCAATAATCAAACCAAATAAATTATGAAATACCCAGTGACAGCTGGTGGGTTTGATGGAGCTGGCCCTGGAAATAGATTTGTAATTCTCTCATGTTGATGGGAAAGAAGATGTTGATCAGCATGTTCCTAATTCATTATCATGCTAGCAGGGTCTGCTGCCTCGCGATTTCCTATCAGATCTCTTGTTGAGCCTGCAATGGGAGGGAGATGTGGGAATGTGTCATTCATACCTATTGGGAATAAATGTTGCTTTCTCTTCCAAAGGTATTGTTCCAGCACTCTAAGTAATTATTATATGAGAGCTAACAATTGTAGTTCCAGTTTCAGAGGACTGATAATTTATGGGGATCCTATTTGGAGAGACAGGGCATATTTATCAAAAGATAACAATTCCTAGTAGCATATTCCAAAGTAGCAAATGAGTGGCTCAGATGAGGAATTCTAAAGACATTTGGAAGAGAGTGGTGTTTGGGAAAGATTCCACTGAAGAGGTGGGCCCAGAGCTGAGCTTTAGAGTGTTGGCAGGAGGCAGTTAGGAAAGGCTTCTGGGGACACAGGAAGAGGGGGACTAGAAAGGGACACAGGCAGGGATGTGCTGATGTGCTTTGGGGACAGAATTTATATCCATGTTGATGAAGTAGTGTGATTAGAGCCATATGATTGTATAATAAGCTTGAATAGAGAATTGAAGTCCAGATTCATTCATTCATTCATTCATTCATCAGCTACTTACTTTTTTTTTCTTTTTTTTAAATTTAAATTCAATTAGCCTTTGTAGAGTACATCATTAATTTTTGGTATAATGTTCAATGATTCATTATTTGCAAATAACACCCAGTGCTCATCACATCACGTGCCCTTCTTAATGCCCATCACCCAGTTATCCCATCCCCCCACCCACCTCCCTTTTTGCAACCCTCAAAAACTGATGATGTACTATATGTTGGCTAATTGAACATAATTAAAAAAATAGGGTAGCTTTCATTAGCTACTTATTAAAAGCATACCATGTGCTGGGCTTGACCCTGAGGTATAGACACTTCTATTTTATCATGTTGGCAATGAGAAACCAAGGAGGCTTTTGAGTGTTGGAGTAAAGTAAAATCATGTAAAATCATGAAGTAAACTGAAAATCATGATTTGGGAAGGTTCATTTAGCTGCCTTGCATACAAACAGTGGATTAGATTGGGGAGATACTGAGAGTAGAGAGATGAGCTAGGGAAGAATTGCAGCCGATGGACTGGATAAGAGTGGTAGCAGAAGGAATGGATGCAGGAGATATTATTGGAGGAGAAGTGGCTATTCTTCTTTTTCCCTAATACTTAGTAGGATGTGTTGTTTGCTTACATGTCTGTTTCCCCACCAGACTGTGAGCGCCTCAAAGACAAAGACAACCCCTGATTTACTGTGTCTTCACAGCCCAGGCTCTGTGCCCGGCACACTGTAAGTCTTCTACAAGGGTCTGTTGACCTTCTGATTATTCAAAATGGATTGGATGTGAGAGATGAGGAGAAAGAAGAGTCCAAGGAGGCTCAAGTTCTCAAGCCGGAGAACAGGGGAAAGTTACTTGTTATCAACAGGAAAAGATGGTTACAGCAACCCTGCTACTTAGACATGTTCTGCTGCTCTTATTGGTCAGGCATTTGTGACACGGAGGTGATAGTGAGACACTAGAACAGACTTAAGTTTCTAGGTTATATTTGAGAAGAGAAACAGGGGCGCCTGGGTGGCTCAGTCATTAAGCGTCTGTCTTCAGCTTAGGTCATGATCTCAGGGTCCTGGGATGGAGCCCTACATCAGGCTCCCTGCTCCGCGGGGAGCCTGCTTCTCCCTCTACCTGCCACCCCACCCCTGCTTGTGCTCTCTCTCTCTCTCTGATAAATAAATAAATAAAATCTTTAAAAAAAATAAGAGAAACAAAGGGGCAGGGTTCTAAGAGATTATTTCAAAATCTTGGCTAGGAAGGGGACAGGGAGTAAGTATAGTCTGTAAAAGCATAGTCTTTATTCTCACATCTGATTTTATACTTGGGAACAATACAGGTTACAGAAAGGGACTTAAAAATCTCCTTATCAACAGGCAAGTGAATTTCAAAAGATTAATATACTTTGATAAAAAGTCTAGCCAGATACTTTTCCTAACACCTTTAAAATCATACCTCATAGATCTGGACCTACCTCTTAGAAGATGGCTTGGCAGGCAGGGATAAGAGGAATCTTTTACCCCAGTTTTAAGTTTTTACATACAAAAAAATTGAATAACTTGGTGCCTATTGTGAATAATTCAGTCAGGTAATTCAAACAATGGAGCAGAAAAGTTCAAGTCTCCTTCACAGCCTCCCATATAATTTGGGGCACCTGGGTGGCTCAGTGTGTTAAGCGACCAACTTTTTTTAAAATATTTTTTTAAGTTTCATTTTATTTGTTTGAGAGAGAGAGAGCACAGAAGGGAGTAGGGTCAGAGGGAGAAGCAGACTCCCCACTGAGCGGGGAGCTGGACGTCGGACTCGATCCAGGGACTCCGGGATCATGACCCAAGCCGAAGGCAGTCACTTAACTAACTGAGCCATCCAGGTGCCCCTAGTGACCAACTCTTGATTTCAGCTCAGGTCATGATCTCAGGGTCTGAGATCAAGCCCTGGTGTTGGCTCAGTGTTGGTTCTGTGCTGGGTGTGGAGCCTGGTTGGGATTCTCTCTCTTCCTCTCCCTCTGTTTCCCCCTTCTCCTGCATGCATTTGCATGTGCGCACTCTCCCTCTCTCTCAAAAAAATTAATTTTCATTATAGCCAGCTATGGATAAAAGTCTGGTTTGGTTTTTCTCACATATTTTAACTTGTACACACACACACACACACACACACAGGGATTTTTTTTTTTCTTTTTTTTTACACATAAGTGAGGTCATACTATACATATTTGTTTTGGGATGTCTTTTTTCTTTAACATCTAGGATCTTTGATGTCCATTCATGTAAATCAGCCTTGTGCTTTTAATAGTTGTATAGCATTCCACTGTATTAATAGCAGTTAATATTATTTAAGCATTTGTTGTGAGTCAGCATCTATGCTAAGCATTTAATATTATAATCTCATTTATACTTATGCTAATCCTTAGGGGTGGGTATTTTTATTATCTTCATTTTGGAGATGAGAAAAATATGAGATTGGGTAGATTTCCCAAGACCACAAAGCCCACAAGTATCAAAGACAGAATTTTATTCCAGGCAATCTGATTTTAAAGTTTTTATTCTATATTGCCCTTTTATGGATCTACCATAATTTATTTAAATAATCACCATTAATGGACTCTTATGATGTTTTCATTTTTTCAATTTGTTCATTCATTCAGTGAGCAAGTATTTTTTGAGTGCCCACTACCTACCACACATTAGTTAAGACACTAGGGATTCAACAGTGAAAAGCTAAACAAAAATTCCTCCCCTCATGGAATCTACTGGAGAAAATAGACAAAACAAATATGTAAATATATATAATATAATAAAGAAAGAAAAAATATAGCAGTGAGGAGAGATATGAACTGTTGTGGGTAGAGAGCTAGAATTTTAGATAGAGTGTTCAGGTTAGGCCTTTTGAGAAGATGACATTTGAGCAAAGACCTGAAGGAAGCAGGAGCACCAGTCTTGTCAGTGTCTGGGGGAAGAACATTCAAGGCAGAGGGAACAGCATGAATGAAGGCTTTGAGAAACAACAGGGAAGCCAATGTGTCCAGAGTGTAATGAACAAGGGGAATGGTGGTAGAAGACAATGTTAAAGAGGCATAGGTGCCAGATTATGTCGTTCTTCCAGGTCTTCTGGTACAGATTTTGGCTTTAACTCTGGGTGAGTTGGAAAGCTATTAAAATTTTGAGCAGAGAAGGGGAAGAATTTCACATTTTAACAGCATCAAACTACTGAGTGTAGACTGAGGGAGATAAAGGCAGACACAAGAGCTCTTGCCACCATGGCTTGGACAGTGGTCGAATTCTGGGAACTTTTTCAAAGTAGAACCTATGAGATCGGATGTAGCATGTAAGCATAGAAGAATTAAGGGCGACTCTATTGTTCTTTACTTAAGCAATGAGATATATTAAATGTGAAAAATCTGTTATAGGTCCACAGGGAGATAGCAAGTAGAGAGTTGCCTATAGAGTTCTGGAATTCATAGAAGTCCAGACTGGATTATAAATTTAGGAGTTGTCAACATAAAAATGATGTTTAAAGCTAGGTGCCCAAGTAAAATCACCTAGGGAGTAAACGAAGAGGGTCAAGAATGAAATCCTGGATCATGTGAATCTAACAAAAAGGCTGCAATCAACGTTCTTATACGTGTTGTTTGCATATATATGAAGTTATTTCATTCAAGATGTTTCTGTAGAAGAATCAAAGGACATTTTTTTTTTTCTTTTTAAATTTGGTAGTTGCTCATAAACTGACCTCTGTATCAATCTATATTCTCAGTTGGAAGCAACAAAAGTCCAGACTACCTTAAGCAAATAGTTTTCTTATACATTTCCTTCCACTGAGGAAGTGTAGGGGTCAGTACTGACCAGCAGCTCGAGTAGTAGGCTTCAAAAATGAATGAAAACCAAGAGAGCTCTATGGACTGGGCAGCAGGAAAGGGTTCATCAAGATAACACTGCAGACAGATGTGGTGCTGAATGTGGCTTTGACCATTGCAACATTGGCACTGCGGCTGCCATTCCTGAATGAAATTGAACCTTGCCACCATAAATCAGAAGCCAGCAGCTACAGTCCCCTTGTCAAATCCAGCTGTCCACACGTTTTCGTAAGTAAAGTTTTACTGGAACAAGTGTCACCATTCATTTACATATTGCTTATGGAAACTTTCACATTACAGTGGCAGAGTTAAGTCATGGCAATGGAGAATCAATGGAACACAAAGCCAAAATTACTTACTGTCTAGCCCTTGACAGAAGTTTGCTGACCTGTGCAGTAAGTGAAATTCAACACTCAGTTTGCTAGGGCTACCGTAAGAAGGTACCACAGACTGGGTGGCTTAACCAACAAAATTATTTTCTCACAGTTCTGGAGGTTAGAAGTCCAAGATCAAGGTGTCAACAGGAATGTGTTTTCCCGAGCCCTCTCTCCTTGACTTGTAGATGGCGTGTAAGTCACATGGTCCTTCCTCTGTGCATGTCTGTGTCCTAATTTTCTCAGAAGAACACCAGTTAAATGGAGGGTTGCTGGAGGGGAGGGGGCTGGAGGGATGTGGTAATTGGGTGATGGACAATGGGGAGGGTATGTGTTGTAATGAGCACTGGGTATTATATAAGACTGATGAATCACAGACCTGTACCCCTGAAACAAATAATATATTATATGTTAATTAATTGAATTTAAATTAAAAAAAAGAAGAACACCAGTTATATTAGATTATGACCCATTCCAGTGACCTCATGTTAACTTGATTACCTCTTTAAAGACCCTACCTCCAAATATAGGTACATTATGAGGGAAGCACTTTGTTTCAAAACTTTCTTGGCTGTTCCTTTTTTTCCCCCAAATAAACGTTCAAGTAACATATTAAATTCTCTTTGTAATGCTGTCTGGGATTTTTATTGGGATTGCATGGAATTTATAGATTAATTTGGGGAGAATAGATGCCATCATCATATTGAATTGTCTCAGTGAGGAGCATTGGATGTCTCTTAATTTATTCAAGAATTCTTTTATATTCTTTAGTAAAGTTTTATCTTTTCTAATATGGGTTTATATACTTTTGTAATGTTCATTTCTGAGTATTTTATAGAACCAGTTGCTATTATGTATGGGCTATTTCCATTACATTTTCTAATTGGTTATTTTTTCTATATGGGAAAACTACTGATTTTTGTAAGTTTATCTTTTATTTGGATACTTTACTGACTTTCATAGTTCCAATTAAGTTGTTGATTTTTTTTGGACTTTCTAGTTGATATGTACATATGAAGGAGAGATACAGAGCGAAAGAGGGAGAGAACCTATTTCTTTTTCTTGTCTTTTTGCATTGACTTGGGCCATGTAATATTAGTTTTGTCCACTGTGGAAATATCTTTTGTCTCCAAACATTCATGTATCTTTCTTCCCTTTCATACTTCAGAGAAATACAGACAGGGAACAACGAATATAAAAAGATGAAATGCCTACACTTGAGTATGTTGCTATCTGCAGTTCTGGAAAACAATAAAAATTGACATAGAAAACCAGGCAACCAATGCCCCAAATAGATGTGTGTTAAGTTAGTATTTATTATGGTCTAGATCAGGACTGTCTAGTAGAAATTGAAAATACTTTCACATAAAATAGTCCATCCTTTACTAGACCACAGAAAAAATGAATGGATACACTTCAAATGGATTGTTGCTGGTTAAGGGAGGAAGGAAAATGGGAATGGGGAATGAGCATTCAGAGGAATAAATAAATAAGTAAATAAATAAGAAAAATTTTGAAAGACTTCAAAAAAGAAAGAATGAGTAGTCTCCAAACAGCCATGCCAACTCTTGTACATGTTTATTTAATATAATCTTTAACAAGCTTGGGATATACTAATGCAAAGCTAAGTTTCCTGAATACCTGTCAATACTGAATCATCAAGAGTCTCTTCTTAGTAATTGAAGTGATCAGAGAATTATTGCTTTGTGGTTTTGGTAACTCCTTAGGGGGTGTAGCTAAATTATAAATATCAGAGAGCAATAGAAGAAGGAGTCAAGTTGGTTTACTTTTACAGCAAACCACTCTGGCAGGGGGGCGGGGGGATGTCCTCACTCCAAGATAATGTGGTGACACCTCTTTGCCTATATGTTCTCTCCATCAGCCATTTCTTTCTGACACCTGGGAGCCAGGATGGTTCTCTGTTTTGAGAGAGATGATATACTACTGGCAAAATCTTTCCTAGAGAGTCTTCTAGGTAGGGTTTAAGCAAACCATAAGAGACTCTTAACTAGAAGGAACAAACTGAGCGTTGCTGGAGGGGAGAGGGGTGAGGGAAGGGGGTAACTGGGTGATGGGCATTAAAGAGGGCACGTGATGTAATGAGCACTGGGTGTTATATGCAAGTTATGAATCACTAAATTCTATCCCTGAAATTAGTAATACACTATCTGTTAACTAACTTGAATTTAAATAAAATCTAAAAAAAAATTCAAATGGAAGTGGAGGAAAGAGCTTTGTGTTGGGTGGTCGCTATGAGGAAGCCAAGATTTTTTTTTTTTTTCCTACTGTTGTATTCTTTTAAACAGCCTGCACTGTTTTTAATCATTCCTCATAGTGTTCTAGGCAGGAGTAACTGTCAAATAGCAGAAGATGAACTAAACAGGGTGCAATCATAAAATAACTTTATGTTTCCTCCTGTGGCCCTTTCAAACCAACTCAGTGTGCTTGTTTAAATTCCATGGATTTTCCAGTAACTCTTAGATTATAAGAAGTCCTCCATCACTTCAAGTCACAAGAATAAGTCTCAGTTCAGCAATTTAAAGATGCAGCCCAGTTTAATAATAAAACTCGGAACTTCATTTGGAGTTTGAGATTCTCCCCTCCCCCAGCTTGTTACCACTACTTTGAGCTGGGAATCTAAGACTAGGAAAGGTTGGCAATATCAATTTCTGTCTGTTCCTCTGACGTGTGCTTTGTCTTCACAGGCACCCTTCACTCTACCCCACTTTGCTGACTCTACCTCCACCAGGGTTGAAGCTAGGGGCAGGAGAAAGAGGGAAGGAAAAGGGAAATTCTTCCTTCATTGAAAAAGATATTATCTGGCACTGAAGATAATTCCTCTGCAATTTCTGCTTTTACAATGATAGAAAAATAAAGTCTTCCAAAGATTTTTTTTTATGAAGTGAACATAACATTGTCACCAAATACTGAAAAAGTTTACACAAACATAAAGTCACAAATTTTCATTTAGATAGTAAGACAGTTATCCTAAATTAAAAGAAATGAAGCAGAATTAAATAGTACTTTAGAAGATAACACAGCCTGACCATGTAATATGTATTTGAGTGATACACAGCTGGTTTGGCATAAGAACATACATCATAACATATTTCATCATCATATTAATAGATGTACATTGGGGAAATACTCTAATAATATAGATACCAAATACCAAATAATATAGATAATAATATAGATACCAAACAAGCATTTGATAAAGTTTGGCATCCATTCTTGATTTAAAAATTCAATTAAGTAATAAGCATTTATAGATCCTTCTTTAACATAATTTGTAAAAATGCCCATCTCCATCAACAAAATAGCATCATGTCTAGTGGAAAAACTCTAGAAGCATTTCCACTAAAGTCAGAAATAAGAATATCCACTAACACCACTATTATTTAACATTGTTTAGACTGAGGTACTAGATGACACAAGTAGGCAAGAGAAAAGCACATTGGAATTGAGGTAAAATCTTTGCATATGATGTGAGTTTTAAACCTGTGAAACCAAAGATCAATTGAGAAACTACTATAAACAATAAAATAATTCAGGGAGATGACAGCTACAAAATTAATATACATAAACAATTAATTTATATTTATGATCATCTACCAGATAATGATGGAAGACCCCATTTAAAATTGCAGTAACACACTGTGCAGAACCAGATCCCAATGTCAAGGAGCACGTGCTCAGTGTTTCATCATATCTGTGAATTGCAATAAACATGTGACACACCTTAAAATGTAAAATAAGTAAAATGAAATTGCAATAAAAAGATGAATTTTGTAGAATGAACTCAAGAAGAAATGTACAATGTCTATATAAAGAAAACTTCGTAAGACCCCTAAGAGACATGAAAATGATAACTTGAACAAATGAAAAGGTATGCAATATTCTTGGAGAAGAAAAAGCTATCTCATAAATAATATATGTCAAGTTAAATTACACATTTAATACAATTCCAATGAAATACTAATAGGGAATCGTTGATAGACAAGCTTATGTTTCTCCACTTAAATTTTATTGTTGTGTTTTATATATATATATGTATATATATATATAAATTCTTTTTAAAGATTTTATTTGAGAGAGAGAGTATGAGCCAGGGGGAGGGGCAGACTCCCCACTGAGCAGGAAGCCCGATACAGGGTTGGATCCCAGGAACCCAAGATCATGACTTGAGCAGAAGGCAGATGCTTAACTGACAGAGCCACTCAGGGGCCCTTTTATATATATATGTATTTTAAGTGGGCTCCACGTAGGGCTTGAACTCAGGTCAGGACCCTGAGATTAAGACCTAAGCTGAGATCAAGAGTTGGATGCTTAATCAACTGTGCCACCGAGGCACCCTGCCAATATTTCTTTTGATTTCTATTCTTGCTATTGAGAATTCACTTGTCACTGGGGCACCTGGGTGGCTCAGTTGGTTAAGCGACTGCCTTCAGCTCAGGTCATGGTCCTGGAGTCCCGGGATCGAGTCCCACGTCGGGCTCCCTGCTCAGCGGGGAGTCTGCTTCTCCCTCTGACTCTCCTCCCTCTCATGCTCTCTCTCTCATTCTCTCTCTCTCAAATAAATAAATAAAATCTTTAAAAAAAAAGAGAATTCACTTGTCAGATCAATTGTGGCTCTTATGTAGATGACTTGTATTTTCCCTTTGACTACTTTTTAAAATGTTCCCTTTGTCTTTTTTTTTTTTTTTTAAGATTTGTTTATTTATTTGAGAGAGAGAGCATGAGCATGAGGGGGCAGGGGCAGAGGGAGAAGGGAGAGAAAGTCTTAAACAGAGTCTGCACTGAGCATGGAGCCCGAAGTGGGGCTCCATCTCACAACCCTGAGATCTCGACCTGAGCAGAAACCAAGAGTCGGACACTTAGCCAACTGAGCCACCGAAGCATCTAAATATTCCCTTGTCTTTGATAATCTGCAATTTTACTCTGATGAATCTAGGTGTAGATATCTTTTTTTCCTATCTTGTATAGGACCAGTTATCTTTCCTGAATCTAAGGATCCATATCTTTCATAAATTTTAGAAAGTTCTCATCCATTATTTCTTCAACTATTGCCTCTTTCAAATTCTTTTCGCTTTTTTTGGAATGTCAGTTAGATCTTTTGTGGACATTTTTTCAATCTATCTTCTATCCTCCACATCTCTAATTCTCTTTTCTTTTTCTCGATGTGCTACATTCTAAAAAAATTTTTCTGTTCTATATCAAGCACCTTACTTACCTCTAATCAGCCATTTCTGATCTACTCTTTGGGATGTTATTGGCTTTTTAAATTTTAGTAATTATAATTTTGGGGGGAGATATATTTGGCTAGTTTTCAGCTCTTTCTTTTCAATACCATGCAATTGCTAGCTCATGTTTTTTCTTTAGTTTTTGTCTCCCTAAATATTTTATTATTTTTTTGTTTTGTTTTTTTTCCCCTAAATGTTTTAAACACATGTATTTTTTTATTCTTCATTTGATTCTACTATATGAAACAGGTATGGGTCCAATAGAGCTGTTTATTATTTATACTTACTCTTGTTCATGGTAGCTTATTTCCTCATATTTAGTAGCTCCTAATCTGTGAAAATGCAAAGAGGTCCAGTTTGAGGGTAGTTGGGCATTGCCTACCTGTGACCTTTCCAAGTTACTTGTCTCCATGCTTCATTCTTTTCCTCCCTGATTTATCCTCTAATTCACTAATTCTTTCTCAAAATGTGTAATCTTCTATTAAACCTATGCAGAATTAATTTCAGTTGTATTTTCCAGCTCTAGAATTCTCATTTTTTTTTTCTCCTAGCGTTCCTGGTTTTTATTCTCCCACAACTGTGAAAAATGTTTCCTCTGTACTTTTTTGCTTTTAAGTATAACAGAAATAAATTGAAGAAATCATATATTTTTTAAATTTTTTATTGTTATGTTAATCACCATACATTACATCATTAGTTTTTGATGTAGTGTTCCATGATTCACTGTTTGTGCATAACGCCCAGTGCTCCATGCAGAACGTGCCCTCTTTAATACCCATCACCAGGTTAACCCATCCTCCCACCCCCTCCACTCTAGAACCCTTGCTCTTCTTTTCCAACATTCCTCTGGCTATGAGGAGTCTTTTCTGGTTCCATACAAATTTTAGGATTATTTGTTCCATTTCTTTGAAAAAAGTGGATGGTATTTTGATGGGGATTGCACTGAATGTGTAGATTGCTCTAGGTAGCATTGACATCTTCACAATATTTGTTCTTCCAATCCATGAGCATGAAACTTTTTTCCATTTCTTTTTGTCTTCCTCAATTTCTTTCATGAGTATTTTATAGTTTTCTGAGTATAGATCCTTTGCCTCTTTGGTTAGATATATTCCTAGGTATCTTATGGCTTTGGTTGCAATTGTAAATGGGATCGACTCCTTCATTTCTCTTTCTTCTGTCTTGTTGTTGGTGTATAGGAATGCCACTGACTTCTGTGCATTGATTTTATATCCTGCCACTTTACTGAATTCCTGTATGAGTTCTAGCAGTTTTGGGGTGGAGTCTTTTGGGTTTTCCACATAAAGTATCATATCATCTTCAAAGAGTGAGAGTTTGACTTCTTCTTTGCTGATTTGGATGCCTTTTATTTCTTTTTGTTGTCTGATTGCTGTGGCTAGGACTTCTAATACTATGTTGAATAGCAGTGGTGATAGTGGACATCCCTGCCGTGTTCCTGACCTTAGGGGCAAGCTCTTAGTTTTTCCCCATTGAGAATGATATTCGCTGTGGGTTTTTCATAGATGGCTTTTATGATATTGAGATATGTATCCTCTAGCCCTATAGTCTGAAGAGTTTTGGTCAAGAAAGGATGCTGTACTTTGTCAAATGCTTTTTCTGCATCTGTTGAGAGGATCATATGATTCTTGTTCTTTCTTTTGTTAATGTATTGTATCACGTTGATTGATTTGCGGATGTTGAATCAACCTTGCAGCCCAGGGATAAATCCCACTTGGTTAATCCTTTTCACGTACTGTTGGATCCTATTGGCTAGTATTTTGGTGAGAATTTTTGCATCCATGTTCATCAAGGATATTGGTCTGTAATTCTCCTTTTTGATGAGGTCTTTGTCTAGTTTTGGGATCGAGGTAATGGTGGCCTCATAAAACGAGTTTGGAAGTTTTCCTTCCATTTCTATTTTTTGGAACAGTTTCAGAAGAATAGGTATTAATTCTTCTTTAAATGTTTGATAGAATTCCCCTGGGAAGCCATCTGGCCCTGGGCTTTTGTTTGTTGGGAGATTTTTGATGACTGCTTCAATTTCCTTAGTGGTTATAGGTCTGTTCAGGTTTTCTATTTCTTCCTGGTTCAGTTTTGGTAGTTGGTACATCTCTAGGAATGCATCCATTTCTTCCAGGTTATCTAATTTGCTGGCATAGAGTTGCTCATAATATGTTCTTATAATTGTTTGTATTTCTTTGGTGTTGGTTGTGATCTCTCCTCTTTCATTCATGATTTTGTTGATTTGGGTCATTTCCCTTTTCTTTTTGATAAGTCTGGCCAGGGGTTTATCAATCTTGTTAATTCTTTCAAAGAACCAGCTCCTAGTTTCGTTGATCTGTTCTACTGTTCTTTTAGTTTCTATTTCATTGATTTCTGCTCTGATCTTTATGATTTCTCTTCTCTTGCTGGGTTTAGGCTTTATTTGCTGTTCTTTCTCCAGCTCCTTTAGGTGTAGAGTTAGGTTGTGTACTTGAGACCTTTCTTGTTTTTTGAGAAAGGCTTGTATTGCTAGATACTTTCCTCTTAGGACTGCCTTTGCTGCATTCCAAAGATTTTGAATAGTTGTGTTTTCATTTTCATTGGTTTCCATGAATTTTTTAAATTCTTCTTTAATTTCCTGGTTGACCCATTCATTCTTTAGTAGGATGCTCTTTAGCCTCCATGTATTTGAGTTCTTTCCGACTTTCCTCTTGTGATTGAGTTCTAGTTTCAAAGCATTGTGGTCTGAAAATAGGCAGGGAATGATCCCAATCTTTTGGTACCGGTTGAGACCTGATTTATGACCTAGGATGTGATCGATTCTGGAGAATGTTCCATGGGCACTAGAGAAGAATGTGTATTCCGTTGCTTTGGGGTGGAATGCTCTGAATATGTCTGTGAAGTCCATTTGGTCCAGTGTGTCATTTAAAGTCTTTATTTCCTTGTTGATCTTTTGCTTAGACGATCTGTCCATTTCAGTGAGGGGAGATGTTAAAGTCCCCCACTATTATTGTATTGCTGTCGATGTGTTTCTTTGCTTTTGTTATTAATTGGCTTATATAATTGGCTGCTCCCATGTTAGGGGCATAGATATTTACAATTGTTAGATCTTCTTGTTGGATAGACCCTTTAAGTAGGATATAGTGTCCTTCCTCATCTCTTACTACAGTCTTTGGTTTAAAATCTAATTTGTCTGATATAAGGATTGCCACCCCAGCTTTCTTTTGGTGTCCATTAGCATGGTAAATGGTTTTCCACCCCCTCACTTTCAATCTGGGGGTGTCTTTGGTTCTAAAATGAGTCTCTTGCAGACAGCATATTGATGGGTCTTGTTTTTTAATCCAATCTGATAGCCTGTGTCTTTTGATTGGGGCATTTAGCCCATTTACATTCAGGGTAACTATTGAAAGATAGGAATTTAGTGTCATTGTATTGCCTGTAAGGTGACTGTTACTGTATATTGTCTGTGTTCCTTTCTGGTCTATGTTGCTTTTAGGCTCTCTCTTTGCTTAGAGGAGCCCTTTCAATATATTTTGTAGGGCTGGTTTCGTTTTTGCAAATTCCTTTAGTTTTTGTTTGTCCTGGAAGCTTTTTATCCTCCTTCTATTTTTAATGACAGCCTAGCTGGATATAATATTCTTGGCTGTGTATTTTTCTCGTTTATTGCTCTGAATATATCCTGCCAGTCCTTTCTGGCCTGCCAGGTCTCTGTGGATAGGTCTGTTGCCAATCTAATGTTTCTACCATTGTAGGTTACATATCTCTTCTCCCGAGCTGCTTTCAGGATTTTCTCTTTGTCTCTGAGACTGGTAAGTTTTACTATTAGATGTTGGGGTGTTGACCTATTTTTATTGATTTTGAGAGGGGTTCTCTGTGCTTCCTGGATTTTCATGCCTGTTTCCTTCCCCAAATTAGGGAAGTTCTCTGCTATAATTTGCTCGAATATACCTTCTGCCCCTCTTTCTCTTTCTTCTTCTTCTGGGATCTCAATTATTCTAATGTTGTTTTATCTTATGGTATTGCTTATCTCTCGAATTCTGCCCTCGTGATCCAGTAATTGTTTATCTCTCTTTTTCTCAGCTTCTTTATTTTCCATCATTTGGTCTTCTATATCACTGATTCTCTCTTCTGCCTCATTTATCCTAGCAGTTAGCGCCCCCATATTTGATTGCACCTCATTAATAGCCTTTTTGATTTTGACTTGGTTAGATTTTAGTTCTTTTACTTCTCCAGAAAGGGTTTCTTTAATAACTTCCATGCTTTTTTCAAGCCCAGCTTGAAAGATGACTTTAAAGTATCTTTAAAGTCATGATTCTGAACTCTAGATCGGACATCGTACTAATGTCCATATTGAGTAGGTCCCTGGCAGTCGGTACTACCTCTTGTTCTTTTTGTTGAGGTGATTTTTTCCGTCTTGTCATTTTGTCCAGAGGAGAATAGATGAATGAGAGAACAAAATGCTAACAAGGTAACAACGTCCCCAGAAAATATACTCTAAACAAATCAAAAAAGACCTGAAGCTGGGGGAAAAGAAAGGGAAAGAAAGAAAAAAGAAAAAGAAAAAAAGATAAAAGCAAACAAAAACAGAACAAAACAAAAAAAAAAACAGAATATGATCAAATATGATCAGGCTGGTGCATAGCTCAGTGCCACACACTAGATTTTGCGTGTATTTTGGTCTGTTAGAAGAAAGTGCCTCCCAAAATTTAAAAAAAAGAAAAACATATATGTACAAAAATAAGGGTTGATATGATGAAGGGATGGAATATGACTGTAAAGATGAAAATTATAAAAAATTTTATAAAAGGGGGGCGCCTGGGTGGCTCAGTTGGTTAAGCAACTGCCTTCGGCTCAGGTCATGATCCTGGAGTCCCGGGATTGAGTCCCGCATCAGGCTCCCTGCTCGGCGGGGAGTCTGCTTCTCCCTCTGACCCTCCCCCTCTCATGCTCTCTCTCTCTCTCTCTCATTCTTGCTCTCAAATAAATAAATAAAATCTTTAAAAAAAATTTTTTTTATAAAAGAAATTGATATGTTGTTTGAAAAAAGAAAGAAGAGGATTTAAAAAAAAAAAGGGGTAGAGAATGTGATCAGGCAGGAGACTAGAACAGAGCCATACACTAGAGACTTAGGGTATATTTTGATCTTTTAGCAGAAACTGTATCTCAAAATTTTAAAGAGAGAACAACTTATATATATATGCCCCAAATAAGGGTAACTACTATGAAGAGATAGAATATGACTCTAAAAAGGAAAAATAAAAATGTTTTTTAAAAAAGGGATTGATAAGATGTTGCTTGAAAAATGGAAAAAGAAAAATTCAAAAAAAAAAAAAAGAACTTTGAAAGACTAAAGAATCATGGTAAAAAAGCCATGGATTCTGGGGCGCCTGGGTGGCTCAGTCATTAAGTGTCTGCCTTCGGCTCAGGTCATGATCCCAGGGTCCTGGGATCGAGCTCTGCATCGGGCTCCCTGCTCAGCGGGAAGCCTGCTTCTCTCTCTCCCACTCCCCCTGCTTGTGTTCCCTCTCTCGCTGTGTCTCCCTCTGTCAAATAAATCAATAAAATCTTTAAAAAAAAAAAAAAGCCATGGATTCTATGTGCAGTATTCCCCTAGCGCTGGAGTTCTGCCATTCTCATTGATTGGTAAACTTGTCTTGGCTGGCTGTTCTCGCTGATCTTCTGGGGGAGGGGCCTGTTGCCGTGGTTCCCAAATGTCTTTGCCAGAGGCGGAATTGCCCCACCCTTGCCCGGTCTGGGCTAAGTAATCTGCTCGGGTTTGCTCTTGGGAGCTTTTGTTCCCTGAAAGCTGTCCGTACAGCTTTGGAGGCCGAGAATGAAAATGGCGGCCTCCCAATCTCCACCCCGGAGGAGCTGAGAGCTCGGGTCCCCGCTCCTCAGTGCACCGCCAGAGAAAAGCAGTCAGTCACTCCCATCTCCCCAGTCTCTGGCCGCACTCCGTGCTCACCCGGCCTGTGACCGAGCATTTCTATCTCTGGCACCCAACCCCGTGTGGAGTCTCCAAACCCAGCAGATCCCTGCGGTGAGCTCCCATGCTGCTCCTCCCGGGGGAGGAAGGGGAGTCTCCCCGGATCTGTCGCTTGTTGGGTCCCTGCTGAAGGAGCAGTGGCCCGACTGTGCCATGGATCACGGTTTATGCCAACCCCAAGCTGAGAGCCCGCTCCTCGGCTCTGTCTCTGCAGCCGACTTCCCCGCTCTGATACCTGGGAGCTCTGCCGCACTCAGGCACTCCCGGTCTTTCTGTGACCCTGAGGGTCCTGAGACCACACTGTCCCACGAGGGTTCCACCCCCCGCTTAGCCACTGGAGCGACGTCCCTCAGCGGAGCCGACTTCTAAAAGTTCTGATTTTGTGCTCCTCGGCTCTATCACTTGCCAGTAGGGGCCGATGGAGGCCCCATCCCCCCGCAGTCTATCCTCCCGAATATCGCCTCAGATTCACTTCCCCACACGTCCTGCCTTCCAGAAAGTGGTCATTGTTCTGTTCAGAGAATTGTTGCTATTCTTTTCTTTGATCTCCTTTTGAGTTTGTAGGTGTTCAGAATGGTTTGATCCCTATCCAGCTGAATTCCTGAGACCAGATGAAATCCAGGTCTCCTACTCCTCCACCATCTTGCTCTGCCCCTCTTCAGGACTCTTAAAGAAATCATATTAACATAATGAACAAATAGATCACAGACTGTTTCTGTAATAAGCTTCTTGGGGGTTCTTGATACAAAGATCGCCTCAGTTTCTGCAGGGAAAGCACAGTGCTGATTACAGGTGCTCATCATCTACCTGTCCATTATCAGCCAGCTCACTCTGCTTCCCTGTTTTTATTATGATGTCTATGATAAGTTTTTAAAATGAACTTACAATTAGATGATGACCATTTATTTTGCATCTGTATGGACTTTTACCTCCTAAGCATTATTCTTTGTGTACCATCTATTCCCATTTTTTTGTGGTTATTTTAAATGACAAGTACGACTTTTAATTATAATTCTCCTCTCCATGTTGCTGGTTGCCCTAGTTCCTGAATCTAACTATTTTAAGGGAAAGGGGAAGTTTTCATTTCAAAAGCCAGGTTCAAACTATTCTTGTTTATTGGCACAAAGTCTAATAAAAACAAAATACACTCTGCATGTTCCTTCTTTAAACCACCAGCTCCAGAACTCTTGAACAGAGAGAATAATTCAGTCTCAAGAGTTCATTTTAAAAAGGGGGGGGGCTAATTTATAACCAGTATTCTAAGATTTTATGGTAATGGGTTTGATTTTGTTATCAAGAGCAATTTCGATTCTTTTTTTAAAATTTATTTATTTATTTTTTATTATTATGTTATGTTAATCACCATACATTACATCATTAGTTTTTGATGTAGTGTTCCATGATTCATTGTTTGTGTATAACACCCAGTGCTCCATTCAGTACGTGCCCTCTTTAATACCCATCACCAGGCTAACCCATCCTCCCACCCCCCTCCCCTCTAGAACTCTCAGTTTGTTTCTCAGAGTCCCTAGTCTCTCATGGTTTGTCTCCCCCTCAGATTCCCCCCCTTCATTCTTATTTTCCTGCTATCTTTTTTTTTTTTTACATATAATGTATTATTTGTTTCAGAGGTAATTTCTATTAATTCTAAAACACTTTCCTCATACGACTGAGATTGTTCCTCAATCTGCCTCATACTAATACTAAAGACTGACAGATAACTGGAGAGGGTACAGCCATGTAATACTAGCAGCGCACACCGATGGACCTCTGGCTGGGCAGAAAGTTCTCTTAGAAGATGACCGTTCCATACAAACCGCTGATGGACAGCTGCTGGAAAGTATGGGTCAAATCATATGTTGTTAAGAAGTAAAACCCATCCACATTCAGGACGTGGTTTATCATCGCTAGGAAAGGGCTTTATTATCTTGTAACTGAATATCAGTTAAGTGCAACATCATTTTATAAGAAAGGATGTCAAAATCTGTTGCTTTCTAGATTACGTGATTGAAGAATTCATCTATTTTAGTCTTTTTGGTAATAACGATTAGATAATTACCTGCCACCAGATGGATTGTGTCCAATATACCGAATATTGGTCTTGTAACAGCTGAAGGAGGAATATCTTTCTTGACTGACAGGGTAACTTCTGTGGACATGCGGTCTATGGCAAGTACGTCATCCACTCCATCATCACAGGCTTCCACTACTCAAGTCAAAAAGTGGGACAGAAGTCATGAACAGACACTTCTCCAAAGAAGACATACAAATGGCTAACAGACACATGAAAAAATGTTCATCATCATTAGCCATCAGAGAAATTCAAATCAAAACCACATTGAGATACCACCTTACACCAGTTAGAATGGCAAAAATTGACAAGGCAAGAAACAACAAATGTTGGAGAGATTGTGGAGAAAGGGGAACCCTCTTACACTGTTGGTGGGAATGCAAGTTGGTACAGCCACTTTGGAAAACAGCATGGAGAAACCTTAAAAAGTTAAAAATAGAGGCACCCAGTGACCCAGCAATTACATGACTGGGTATTTACCCCAAAGATACAGAGGTAGTGAAAAGAAGGGCCATATGCACCCCAATGTTCATAGCAGCAACGTCTGCAATAACCAAACTGGAAAGAGCCGAGATGCCCTTCAACAGATGAATGGATAAAGAAGATGTGGTCCATATATACAATGGAATATTACTCAGCCATCAGAAAAGATGAATACCCAACTTTTACATCCACATGGATGGGACGAGGAGATTATGCTAAGTGAAACAAGTCAAGCAGAGAAAGTCAATTATCATATGGTTTCACTTATTTGTGGAACATAAGGAATAGCATGGAGGACATTAGGAGAAAAGGGAGAAATGAAAGGATGGAAATCAGAGGGGGAGACGAACCATGAGAGACTATGGACTCTGAGAAACAAATTGAGGGTCTTAGAGGGGGGAGGGGAAGGGGATGGGTTAGCCTGGTGATGGGTATTAAGGAGGGCACATACTGCATGGAGCACTGGGTGTTATGCGCAAACAATGAATCATAGAACACTGCATCAGAAACTAATGATGTACTGTATGGTGACTAACATAGTATAATAAAAAAAAATAAAAAATAAAATCTTTCAGGTGTGACATGCAGCTTCAGCCGCTTGTAAGTTGTTGCCATTGTGCACCACTAGCTCCTTCTTCCTCTTTCAGCCTGCCCTGTCCTGCGCCACCACCTTGGCCCTAGAATTCTCATTTTTAAAAATGTTTCAGTTCTTTGTTGAAATTCTCAATCTTATTTTTTATCTTCTTGAACACATTAGGTAAAATTATTTTTAAGTATCTGGTAACACATTTATCTTCTTGAACACATTAGGTAAAATTATTTTTAAGTATCTGTCTGGTAACTATTTTATTATTCCCTATTGATCTGCTTATGTTATGTATTATTTCCCTTTAAGTTTGTTCACATTACCTTGTCTTTGTGTATGACTGATTATTTTTGGTGGAGCACTAGTCTTTACTCATGAAAAAATGTAGGAATAATTTGAGGCGTAGGATAATTTTATCTTCCTCTGGAGAGGATCTACATTTGTTTTCTGGCAAGAGATCCGGGGCTTTAGCCACCCCAGACTACCTTGGTTCAGATTCAGGGATTGAGGTGGATCAGTGTTGGGCTTCAGTCTCTGTAAGGTCCAGTTTATTCCTAAGTCATCTTTACTCTTAGGGTATATTCCTTTTGTGAATATTGAAATCTCTGGGCTCTAATAATTGTCTCTTTACTACACAAGGCTGTCAAACTGCTTATTATCTTCGCAGCCATATCTTTAAATAGTAACAGACACCCTTAGAAGGAAAGCATCTCCAGATGTGTGTCTCACTTAATGGAGTTTTCTTTTTTCCACAGGTCTGGTCCTCTAATTCCTCATTATTTTGTTAGTTCTCCAAATACTTTGAGTATATATCTGTTATAGGTTTCCAGCTTTTCAAGTTGTCCTCAGTGGGAGGATATTTCTAATGACATACTACTCTACCATTGTCAAAAGGAGAAGTTCTTTTTTTTTTTTTTCCTGTTAAAAATCTTTTCTGGGTTTTGTAGCAATTCTCCATCGATATTTGTGGCCATCTGACATTGCTTGTCTACTTTGTCTGCTTATGTCTGGCTACTGTTTCCCTTAAGTGCATATTTTTCTGTGTTTCTATGTATAATATATGTTATCATTCCCTCAACAGTTGAATCAGACTCTGAGCTTCTTTGTAGAGTTTACAACTAGCAGAAAGGTAGTGGAAGGCACAGCAGGGCTACTGTCAGCAGGGATCCAACGGTAAACAAACTGGAGAAAATCTTTAACCTTCTGCTGAAGCTTCAGAGGAAGCTTCTTGCTGCCAGGTCTCCTCTGATCACAGTCTTAAAGATTTTCAAGATTCCCTTCTAGTTGCACTGGGATGGGAAGGATGTAACTCTATGAGCAATAGGTAGTGACTCTCCCCAAAAGGATTCACAGGCCTCTGCCAGCTAACCTACCTCAGAGAACCATGAGATCTCAGACTTAGATCCTGGTATATGAAAGAGAAGTAAGTCCTTGATTCTATGGCTACTTCCTTAGCTCTTAGCAGGCCCTTAGGGAGGTGGTGTTTATCGCTAGCTTTCTGCCCTGACTCTCTGGGAGAATCCTTGGCCTCAGTGGCACCATAGGCTGCCAGCACTCTGCCCTGGCTTCTCTCTTACTCCAGAGAGGGAGTTGTTCTGAAGTCCCTTTCTTCTCAGAGCCCTTCTCCCCTTTGTGAGTCTACTTTTATGGTTCCAGCTCTTTATCTCATGATGAAATATGAAGAACACTGGACTGGATTCTTTTAGAAGAAGAAAATGCTGATGATGGTGATGCTGATGATGGTGACAGCATTGATAATGACAATAATAGCTGGAATGATTTATTGAGCACCTATTAAGTGATAGCCACACCACTATATGCTTTATGTGTGCTGCTTCATTTAACTTTTTTCAAGAACGTCATATAAAAATGTTTTATTTCCCTTTACAACTGAAAATTGAGGCTTAGAAAGATGAGCCACTTGGGGCACCTGGGTGTCTCAGTCGGTTAAGCGTCTGCCTTCAGCTCAAGTCATGATCTCAGGGTCCTGGGATCGAGCCCCACATCCTCATCCAGCTCCCTGCCTAGGGGGAAGTCTGCTTTTCCCTCTGCCCCTCCTCCTACTCATGCTCTTTTTCACTTTCTCTCTCAAATAAATAAATAAATAAATAGATAAATAAATAAATATCTTTAAAAAAAAGAAAGATGAGCCACTTTCCTATGGCTCATATAGTTAGTAGCAATGCCAGGATTTTAACACATAGAAGGCTCCTCTTTTGATAACTCTGGTACATTTTCTAAATGCAAATTATGTACATGTGCTGTGATAAATAATTCTTCATTTGTATACTTATTTTGGTAATAGTCCTCTAAGGACATTTGTAAAATGTATTACAAACAAACACATTTAGTGTTATATTTAACTAGCCATTTAAAGACTCTTAAGTCTGAAATGTAAAGATAATCTTAAAAATTTGGCATCTGTTATTGCAGACTTTTCATTTCTTCTCTCCCACTACCTAGCTGTAGAAATATGGGAGAATTGCATGACATTTCTATAGGTCTGCTTCTCAACTGTATAATGAAAAACGGGAGGGCCCCTGGGTGGCTCAGTTGGTTAAGCGACTGCCTTCGGCTCAGGTCATGATCCTGGAGTCCCGGGATCGAGTCCCATATCGGGCTCCTTGCTCAGAAGGGAGTCTGCTTCTCCCTCTGACCCTCCCCCCTCTCATGTGCTCTCTCTCTCTCATTCTCTCTCTCAAATAAATAAATAAAATCTTTTAAAAAAAAAGAAAAAGAAAAAGGGGAGCTTAAATTATCTCTTACTCCTTGAATTCAAAGACTTTTTACATTCTTAAAAATATATAAATCAAATGACTTTTAAAAACAATTAAGAAAGCTATTTTGTAAACTCTTTAGTCAAGTAGAATTTCCCCCTTTATTTTTAAATCGAATTGTCATATTTTGCATATATGTGGTTTGCTTTAAACAAGATATAAATTTTCTTAGGTAGATTTTAGATGTTGGGGAAAATGTATGTGGCAGACACTATTAGCAGCTTTTCTTCTATCTATCCATTCTGTCTATCTCATTAATAGAAGCTAATTTATTTAACTTATAATTGAGATATAATTGACATAAAACTGTAAGGTTAAGTTGTACAGTGTGTTGATCTGATAAACTTACAGGTCACAATATAATTACTACCATAGTGATAGCTGACAGCTCCATCACATTACATAATTATCCTCTGTGTGTCTGTGTGATCCCCAGAATCCATTCATTTTCTAACTGTAAGTTTGTGCTCTTTGGCCACCATCTCCCCAGTTCCTCTATCCTGCAGCCCCTGGTAACCACCATTCTACTCTCTGCTAATAGAAACTAATTTAGTTCAGCATGGCAATGTGCCCAGCTATAAATTCTAGCTTCATCATCACACATGAAATGAATGAACATGTGGCACAGTACTATGGCCAATGAAATAGAAAGTATAACATTGTAATAACTTTGTATAGTAACAGATGGTAACTAGACTTTTCATTAGGGATCATTTTGAAATGTGTAAAAATATAGAATCACTTTGATGTATACCTGAAACAAATAGGATATTGTATGTCAATTATACTTTAATTAAAAAAATAATAAATAATAAATTGCCCATATCTAGTCAATACATACATACATAGATACATAAAGTGACAGTTTCTGGGAAGTGTTTGCTTTCCAGATTTAGATACCCCCCCTTCTTTCTTGCCCCTTCTTCCTTCCTACCTGGAACGCCAATAAAGGCTTACAGGAGAAGTAGCTGTCTTGCAACCAACTATAGATAAAAGCCATATGGTAAGGGTGGCAGGGCAGAAAGAAAGAAACTTGGTCCTTGATGGCCCTAGGGACCATCTGAATGGTCGACCTCCAAATTTTTCTGTTACATGAGTGAATAAAGCACCATATTTTAAGTCACCAATAGTAGGGTTTTGCTGCCAAAGGAGTTCATAGCTGGTAAAGCAGGTATTGATTTTAGTCTACAATAGTAGAATGAGATATAAGGCACACAACCCTTTTTGTTCTCAATCAAATTTAATCTGCTCTGAGTGTCCACTTACTTGGTTGGTGGGAAATTCATCCTCAGTCATTTTTGCAATTTCTGTTCTGTCCTCTCAAGAATGCCAGATTTATGAGATACTTAAAAAACACAAAAACAAGGAAAATGACAGATCCTTAGTCCACAGTGACTATATTCACTGAACATTTATTTACCTATTTTCCAGGCAGTGTAGGAAGAAAGATAATACACAATGAAAACACTGGTAGCTACAAATGTGTTGCTGGGCACTCAGCTCCAGGCAGACTTGGGGACACCCACCATGTCAAAGATTTGCCTGTGAGATGTTTGGCCCCTGGTCTCCTGACCAAGGTACAGAGCCCCAGGTTCAGGTATCCTTCAGTCTCCCAGAGCACCACCTGGTTGCCCCCACTAGGGAAAATGTGTAAAACCCTATCCCTGTATTCCGTCTTACGACTCTAAACCTTCTAAGCGTCCAAGAGCTTCTGCTTTGTCCACTTCAAACATTTCCTGCAACTCCTCCCTCTATAGAAGGGACCCAGCTTAATTTTCAAGATAATAGCAAACACTGTTGTGCTCTCCCAGTTGTACAAACAAGGAAACTGAGGCACCGAGGCCAAGGCTAAAGTCACCCAGCTAATAAGTAGCAGAGAAGTGTGGGTGCAGATGGCCTGGTTTCCATCCCTGCCTCTAACCATGTATTGGGCTTCTCTCTGTGTATGACACGAAGTCTTCTCACTTCTGCTCAACCCCGGGTATGGGTAAACATGTTCCATGATCTTCCTTTCCTGTGTGTGATGAAGGAAGCGGTATTAACTCTCAGTACTTTTCTTAATAACTCACTCTGCTATATAGCCAATGAAAAAGAATATGTTACTTTAAAAAATGCATTAGCTTAAGCTCTCTGTATCTTAGTTTTCTCATAATAAGTTGGGGATAGTCATTCAACTACAACTTCGCCTCTATATATTACCTCATCAAGATTCAGTGATAGGATAAAGAAGGTATTGTCTAAGAAGGTGTTTGAAATCTTCAGGGAAAAAATGTGACATTATAACTAGAAAATTGATACAACAGCAGGTACTGTAACTAGTAAAATGAATTTTAGCTTGGTATCCCTAGATGCTCCCTATTCAATTCTTAGTAAAATATATTTCAATCTAGAAGAAAATAGGGACCCTGCCAACTGTTATTAATGCTTGTTGCCTTTTAATTGAAGCGCATTCTTGGAAAATGTCATATGTATCTGGGGAAATATAATGCATTCAGCATAAGAATAAATCTTTTTTGGAGTGAGTTACATCCAGGGATTTTTTTTTTTTTCACTTTTCAGTCATTCCACAATCTCTCTGCTTTATCAACTCCTTTTTTTTTGCTAAGCGGTGATGGTAATGCATACATTTGCCTTTTCCAGTAAATCATCCTTTTGTAATTTGGCTTTCTTTCAATCTCAGATTTCCATCAGAAGGGTTTTACCTCGAGGCATATTGCAACCAATTTCCCTCGTAATTAATGCCATATCTGCCTCAGAGTCCATTTTAGCTCCCAAATGAAAATTGATGAGGCAGCCAACCACAAATAAAGATCACATACCACTGATTAAACTCTCAGTCTAGTTTCCAGACTATCACCTTATAGTGCTGCATCATAACCAGAGGGGGAGTTTTCTGGTCTTTTACAATGTATATTGCTCATAGTTAGTGTCCATAAATTGCCATTAGCAGACGAGGAGAGGGATTTGATATGACCCCTATCAAATTCTACCAGTAAGACTAATGATTAAAGAGGTTTGTGTTACAGGGACCGAGATGCCACAGCACATGAAAAAAACAAAACAAAACAAAACAACTGTCTAGGCTTGATAAAACGAGCCACAAACTGTGACAAAAAATCTCTAGGAAAAGAAAAACTACTCACATAGGTGTTTTTTCTCATCCAGGTGGAATGTGGATGGTTGAGCTGCTCCATGCTGCCTAGGGAACATGGAGACCAAATCCTCTACCCACCAGCCTTCAACTCCAGACTTCAGGGTGGGAGTGGGATTGGAGACTGGTGTTTGAGGTGAGTATTCACCACAGGGTCGGAGCAAGAATGCATTCTCTCATTCATTCCATTCATTCATTCATTCACTCACTCACTCAGTGTTTTCCAGGGATTGTGAAAAGCATGGGAACACATAATGAAAAAGATACCAGGTCTGTTCTGGTGGAGCTGATACTCTAAGGGTGGGGAGATGGAGGGGATAAGTAACCAGATCATTCAATCCAGGGGATTAAATGCTAAAGGGGAAGTAAGCATGAGGTACTAGTCAAGTATGTAGGTGTGTGTGTGTGTGAAGGCTTCCTGGAAGGGGTCACTAGAACTCTCAACAGATGAGGATAGTTAGCCAGGTGAAGAATAGGGACAGGGTGGGGCATTCAAGGTAGTGGAAACAATTTGAGCCACGTATGGGATGGACAGACAGTATGACTTGTTTGGTAGCTTTGAAGTTAACCATAGCTGGAACAAAGGTGTGAGGAGAATTTTGTGGAGAAAAAGAAGACTAGAGGAAGGCTGGCAAATGTTCTCCTCTGAAAAATCCCACTGACCATCAGGTGGATAAAGGAGCATTATGAAAACATATATATGTATGTGAATATACCTATGTAAATTTATCTATAAATGCATTACTTATTCAATCAGTGTGTGTACTTGTTGTTTGGGTATCATTTTGAAATATTTTTGAGAAGGTCATTTAAAAAATTGAGGACAACGGTAGATATGAACCCCATCGCCAAGAGACTGTCTTTGACACTCTCAAGCAGATACTTTATGTCCAGTTTGAGTGACCTGACTTTGGTTTATCTCACTAATATCCATAGCCACCCCTAAAGTAATGGCAAGTGTCTTCTGAGATAAGAAATTCCAGAGCTTTTTCCTATTACAGAACAACCTGTATCATTGGGGACCTCAATCACATTGACTTACTGAATTAAAAAGGTTGACCTGTCCACTTTTCAAAGGCTCAGCTACCCCGTGCAGTTTTCTAGCTGCCTGTGACCACCGAGTAGCACAGTGTGTAGAAGGCTGTCACGGCAGTCCAAGGGAGGGAACCATGTGGCCTGCTTGTCAGGTATGTCCCGCAGAATCAGCAGATATTCAAATAAGCGGCCTGGTTCAAAAAAATAAATTGAAAACAAAAATACACATTGAAAAATGGCTTCATACTATTGGCTATGCTTGCACTTTTTAAAAAGCTGTTTTGGTTTTACCAATTTATTTTAGGCCACAAACATCATGTCTCAAAAATGATAAGCTAATTTTGTAGCTGTTATAATTCTTTAAAACTGATGATGATGATGATGATGATGGTAGTTACTTGTACAGTCACCTGCCCAAGACAAATCCCAAGAGAAGAAAACAAACAGAATCAAGTGGAGAGATTTGTCTTTGCCCAAGTTTTTCTGAACTAGAAATTTCTAAAGGTGTTTTATGTGGCATGCTGCACTGTGTGCAGTTTTTAGCTTTTAAACTTCAGGGACATCAAAGTATTGGAAGAGATTCAAAGAAAGATAATAAAACTCTTCTGAGGCTGCCCTACAAAATTGGGCTAACTGCCCGAGAGAGAACAGTGCTGTTGAATCAGCCCTTGCTAAGGAAGCTGCCACCCTGGGCCGCTGAGCCCCTCTGTCTCCTCCATGGGACAAGGGCTGAGACCGTTATTCACTGCCTGGCTGGCCTCAAGGCGGCTGGCACACGTCAGAAGAAGAGTAAGGGCAGCACATGCTCAGAGCTCAGAGCCATGCTGGGGGGTTGCCTCAGAGAGGGTTTAACTGCAGGTTTGCCGTGGAGTCCTCAAACAATTACAAGAGGGGGGGATGTCTCAGGATCTAGATCCTGATCCGAGACTAGATTAATGAGTGCTATGACTGCTTCAGAACAATGCGTGCCTTCTCAGACACACTGGATTCCCACATCACCTGCCATTAGTTCTACATTGTAAAGAAGTGTCTCTAGTTGCATTCTTGAGAGCAGTCTCCGCCCAGGAGGGGGTATAGACCTTGACACTAGGTTTAGCCCCTCACACAGATGATGTGAAAGTGAAGAGAAGGCAGATGGGAAGGAAACCTAGGTTCACTGAGTTTCCATGACATGCCAGGCACTGAGCTCAAGGTCCTGTGCCTGTTCCTTTATTCAGTCCTCGGAGGTATTCTATGATCTGCACTTTAGTAACCCCTTGCTGGCTCATCCTGCTAAGGTGATAAGCCTATGGCCACCCAGAGAGTAAATGGTGGACCTCAGGTCACACACACCTGGATCTATCTTGCTCCTAAGCCCATGCTACTTTCATTATGTCACATTTCTTTTCAAGGACATAGACTATTATGGAAACAAACACAACAGACTTACGTGTTCCATATCCAAAAAGTACTAATCCTTCTTCGGTGGCCCCTGCTTTATTTACTTATTTGTAAATAAGTAAATAAAGGATGATGACCAGAAAAATGAGCAAACAGAAACTTCCAGGTTCTACTGCATGCCTATTTTTCTTAAATATCTCAGTCACGAGAAAAGGATCTATTTAAAAATCTTATTCTAACTAGTTTCTGTCTGAGGACAGGTTATTCAGAAGTTTTCTGGATTTCCAGCATTTCTACATTTTGTTCATTAGGTCATATGGATATTTTATGATTTTGTGATTGCCAGTAAACTCTTAATAAAAATGAACCTGTCACCTTTGGAGCCCTTTGATGTACCCAAGACTAGATTTCAGAGGCCAACTGGGAATCTCGGTAAATCCCTGTCTTCTCCCATTTTAACAAGGAACCAAAAGAACTTAGAGTTGGTTCAAACATGACTAAGATCCATTGACTCAATATTCCCATCAGGAATCTCAGATACTTCAGTTGCCCTTGTTAGTTTCCCATGTCTCTTTACTACTGCACCACCTAAAAAGTTTAGGATTGGAGCACATAGAGATAGAGACCAAGGACAGAGGATGTCAAGTTCCTCAGGTACTTGAGGTTAGAATTCTTTCTTAACCCCTACCCGTGATCCCCTATGTGGAGAAATGCCATAGCAGAGGTAGCTGGAAAGTTACCTCCTTACACATCCTCCTGCAGTCTCTTACATATATATTCAGGATCTCTCAACCCACCAGAACAATGGCAAACTAGGGAGGAAAAGGAGGTAAGAGATAAAGATACAAAGGCTGAATAATAAAATGGATGAGTCAGTCAAGCAGAAGAAAAGAACATAGTCGTAGGCTGGCAAAGGTTATAATTACCACGCTCCGTGAGTGTCAGTTCCAACAAGTACCGGGAAAGCAGAGCTAGAGGAGAGAATAGCAGAGGGCAAGGTTAAGGTGGGGGTGACATGGACAAGGGAAAGGGAAATGAGGCCAAGTCATTAGGGATGAATCAAAAGAAACAGAACCTGTGACAGCAGAGAGCATTGATCAGGAGCAGCAAGACTGCAACAAAATGAGAAAAGGAATGAATTGTCTGTGAACATTGAGTTTAGGGGCAAACCAGACATAAATCCCAATGGCTCCTGAGGTTGACATCACTGGATTATAGCAGAGTACATATGTCATTGATGCTTAGAATGATGAGGCTGCACGATCGAAAACTTTTTTTTTTTTTTTAAAGTAGTTTCCATGCCCAGCGTGGAGCCCAATGCGGGGCCTGAACTTACAATCCTGAGCTCAAGACCTGAGCTGACACCAAGAGTCAGACGCTTAAGGGACTGAGTCACCCAGGCACCCCTATTGAGAACATATTAAAATATGAATGTATTTTATGGAAGACTGCAGAGACATATAATAAATTTTAGAAGGATTTTCATAAAATATAGTTGAATTTAAGTTTTATCAGTGAATGCATAAACAATTTAACTATTTGCAAGTATAACCAGTTCCTAACCATCCTAGGTAACCTAAAGCATAGACAAAGAGATCACTTGCCACATTTCTAAAAGCACAGAAATGGAAAGAAAATGGATTACTGTTGCTAGATCATGGCATCCATTAGGGAAAGGTGGCGAGGTGGTGTGGAATTGCAAGATCTGAGTGTGCCAGGATATTTTAGTAATAACGTTCTGGCAGGGTACTCAGGAACTTGCATTGGGAGAAGATCCGGAGTAAGGCAAGTTCAACGCTTATCTCAGATACAAAATTTAGGGGATACGGAAACCTCCGATGATCAAGATAAATAATATTTTGATGGAATATTTTTACAAATCAAAATTAATGCAAAAATCCCATGATGAACAAAATATCAAACTTTTAAACGAAGACAGAATCAGCAGTGACATTGAAAACATCCAAGACAGGCTGGGTGAACCAGAGAGATAGATGTTTAGGAGGAAGGACAAGTGGCTGATGCGGTGTGCTAAAAGAGTGAGACAGGGGAGTCAAGGACAAAGCCCAAGTTTATGACTCATGTGGCATGTCAGTCACTGACTTAGGGGTTTCAGAGGAGTACATTTGGGGGAGGGTGATGATGAGTTCTGCTATGAGTTTGTCACATATGAGGTGTACAGGGGCCATCACATGGAGGAAATCCAGCCAATGACTGGAAATATGGGCTGGTACTTGCAGAGGAGTCTGGGCTGGCTATAGAGAAAGAGGCTTTCTCACATGTAGATGCTACTGGAAGCCAGTGCATAGGTGAGCCTGCCCAGGGAGCAGGTGTATAGACAGAAGAGACAGATGAATGCACTGAACATAATAATAAAAAGCAATAGTAACATTTATTGAGGTTTACTATGTGCTTGCCACTCTTCTGAGTTGTTTACAAGCAGTATCTAATCAAATCCTCTCAGCAGCTCTAAAAGATCTATGCTATTATTATTCTCATTTTACTGATGAGGAAATGGATGCTTAGAGAAGTTAAGTAAGCCAGGATTTGAGCTCAGCAAGTAAATGGCAAAGCCAAGATTTAAACTCAGGAAGTCCGAAGGAAAGCCATGGGTGGGGTGGGGAGGGAGGGCAACCTGGAGAGAAGAACAAGGACTAGGGTTTGAATTCTGGCTTTGTGGTGTATGGGCTGTGTGTGATCTTGGCCAGAGGTCATCCCCCTGCAGTCTCTGTTTCTTCATCTGTAAAATGGGGATAACAAAAGCTACCTCGTAGGGTTGATGGTAAGATGGGATGGGACATGTTAAGTGTGTGATGCATAGTAGGTGCACAGCAGAAGCTAGTTAACTGTTGCAATCATTAGAAACATACCAGGGTCATGGCAAACATTTCAGGGACCTTAGTGAAGAGGATATAGAGGAGAATATAATGGGAGAGGGAAAAGCAGAGCCAGGAGAGATGGGATCAAAGGGAGGAAGCACACACTGGTGTTTGGTTGGTTTGCCAGCCGTTGATGTCCTTAGCAGAAGCAGTAAATTTAGTGAAGTGGTGGTGGTGGGGTTGGGGGGAGGGGCATTAAATGATGCTGAGGAAGGAGAGCTAATGAATGTGAACAGTGCTTCCTGAAAGCATGGCTCTGAAAGGAAGGAAAAGGTGAGATGTTCCTTAAGGGAGACACAGAGGTCAGAGGAACACTCTCCCATCCAATGTATATCCCATGGTGGGGGAGAAGTTAGAGCAGTCGTGGAAAACAAAAGAAAACATCAGGCCTGAAAATAGTGATGACTTTCTACTTAAACTTGAACAGTCGTTGAACACATTCAAAAATGCTTTTATATCCGATGTAACATGGAGCCTTCAGAACAATCCTGTGGAGTAGATTAGGTGGGTAGAATCCCCAATTTATAGATATTAAAATGAAGACGTGGAAGATTAGAGGTAAATTAAACGATTGTCAATGCGGAAAGATTGAGAGACTTCCTCTTCACCCTAGCTGGTGTGCAGAGTGGAGGTAATGGGCTGATTCTCTAACAGCCACTAGAGGGGCTGGAGGAGTTGCAGGAGAGGGCTACTAGCAGAAGGGGTGCACTCCGTGTAGGCGAAAATGCATGGGAGGGAGGAAGTGAGTGAGACAGAAGAGACCTTTAGCTACCCCCCACACACAAAGTCTAAACCTTGAGAGAAAGGTCTGAAAAGGATTGTACAGTTTAACTTTGCATTAAGAATATACTAAGACTTTTTTGGAATTGTCTTAAGACATTGAGAAAATATTGAAATTGTTTGCAGTGGTTTTTTTTGGAACCCTGGGCACATGGAGTACGGTGATATTTTCTTTTGTAGAAAAGAAGAAAGAACAAAGATGGAAAGAAGAGGAAGTGAGTGGAAAGATAAGGGTTTTAGGAGAAGTTGAGGTTTCAGAGAAAAGACTTAGAACTTAGAGAAAGTGGTTGAAAGTGAATAGAGATGGACTGAGGTCAAATTCTGGGAGAGAAAATCTACACTGAATTTAAAGGGAAAAAGACATGGACAGAAGCTGGGAAAAGTAGGATATTAGACTGAGTGCTTAAACAGTGACCCAAATAAAAGTGGTATGAAATAGATGAAAGGTTTTATTTCTCTCACACAAAAGTCTGGGTTGAAGGCAGTCTGGGAGGCTAGAGGTGCTCTATGAGGTTGAAAAGGGGGCCCAGATTCCTTCTCTCTTGTTGCTCCCACCGGTGTTGTCCTTATCTGTGCGACCAAAGTTGGCCCTCTACATCCATATTCCAACCCAGTGGAGGAGGGAAAGAGGAAGTGGGAGCTCTGAGTTTTCTTGGAAGAGCAGACACTCTGAATTGTGCACATCACTCTGGTCACACTCCATTTGCCAGAACATTGTCAGATGGCCCTACTCAGTTGCATAGGAGGTGAGGCAGTGTGGTCTCTAGGTGGGCAGTCCTGTGCCCAGCCAAAACTCAGGGGAATGTGTTACTGAAGGAAAGAAGGGAGGACTTGTAAACTGAGAACAATTAGTCTCTGGACTCGCAGTTAGATACCATAGTTAGAGAATCAGAAGATCCCAAATGAGTAAGCTTAAGTAGGTTATGTAGAGTGTGTGCACTAAGCTGAGTTCAGATTGCAGAAGGGAGGTGTGTGGGGTTTTAAGGGGAGTAAGAGAACAGTAAAGTGTGGAGAGGTGGGTACTATGTGTGTGGGATGGGACTGAGGTTCAGCGGGGCACACTCCCAGGCCCGTGACTCTGGCCTCCAAATATGCCTCTAGTTCAGGAGTCAGCAAACACTTTCTGTAAAGGGGTAGAGTAAATATTTCAGCCTTTGTGGGCCATACAGTCTCTGTCAAATCTATTCAGCCCTGCTGCTGGGGCATGAAAGCAGCCTAAACAGTGTAAGCAAATAGGTGTGGTTGTTTCACAATAAAATGTTATTCATAAAAACAGGCTCTGGGCCAGATTTGACCTGTGGCCATAGTTTGCTGACTTCTGCTCTAGTCTGTTGTTCTGAAAGTACAGTCCTCTGAACCTAGAATCTAACCCTGTCAAGCATAACAGTTCCATCTACTATTCACTAATCTATTTATTTAACTGGGTGTGTTCTAGGCTAGGCTCCGGGATATGAAGGAAAGTGAGACACAGCACCTGAACATATAGGAAATTTATTGTCTAAGGAGATACACAAGGAAATAATTGCAAAACACCAGGGTAATTTCTTTCCCTTTTCTTCCTCCCTCCCTCCCTCCCTCCTTCCCTCCCTCTCTCCTTCCAGCTACTACTCACTAATCTATTTATTTAATTGTGTGTGTTCTACACTAGGCTCTGGGATATGAAGGAAAGTGAGACACAGTGCCTGAACATATAGGAAAGTTATTGTCTAAGAAGACAAGTCCTTCCTATTTTCCTTCCTTCTTTTCTTTTCTTTTCTTTCTTCTTTTTAACTGAAGTATAACATACAGTGTTCATTAGTTTCAGGTATACAATATAATGATTCAATAATTCTGTATACATTATTCAGTGCTCATCAAGATGAGTGATCCCCTTTATTTTACCCCTCCCCCCACCCACTTCCCTGGCAACTACCAGTTTGTTCACTGTATTGAAGAGTCTGTTTTGTTTTTTTTTAAAGATTTTATTTATTTGACAGAGAGAGACACAGCGAGAGAGGGAACACAAGCAGGTGGAGTGGGAGAGGGAGAAGCAGGCTTCCCGCCAAGCAGAGAGCCCGATGCGGGGCTCAATCCCAGGACCCTGGGACCATGACCTGAGCCCAAGGCAGACGCTTAACGACTGAGCCACCCAGGCACCCCTGAAGAGTCTGTTTTTTTGTCCCTTTTTTTTTGTTGTTGTTCATTTGTTTTGTTTCTTAAATTCCACATATGAAATGAAATCATATACTGGTAATTTCTGTAATAGGTGCGTGGGTCAGATTCAGTAGGAACACAAGGGAAAGAGTGCCAAAGTTTGCCTGGAGGTCAGGGAAGGCTTCTCAAGGGCTAAGCTTGAGTTGGGGCTGGAGGAAGAAGGGAAAAATCCTGGCTCACCAAAGACGGAAGGGAATTTCACTGTGTGTGTGTGTGTGTTTACAGTATGTGTACAAAAATAGCAAATGAGAGAGTTTGGCATGTTTGCGGCACCCCAAGCATTCAAGGAATGGAGAGATGAATGTTAGATTATAAAAAGCCATTTATATGTTCCAAGGAATTTTGTTTTATCTTGTAGGTAATGGGGAGCCATTGACAAAGAAAATTAACTGGGCAGTGACATTAGCAGATCTGAGTGTTAGAGAGCTCCCTCCTGTGGGAGGATGTGCCATGGGTGGAAGGGGAGCAAGACCAGAGCAGGGAAACCAGTAACTATGACTGATTATCCTATGTTTGGGCGAAGGTCAAGGAGAGCCTGAAATTAGTTGTCAGTGGTGGGAAGGGAAAGAAAGAATGGACTCAAGAGTGGGAGAAGTAGGAGTTAAGGTGATATGAATTGTTGGCTTAGTGGAAGCCAATTATGAAAGGAGAAGGAAGAATTCAGTATGACACCCAGGATTCTGGCTTGGGTAACCAAGTTCATGGTAGCACTTATCAAAACAGTAGGGATTATAGAGGACTAGGTTTGGGGAATTAGAAATGCTTCTGATACGCATTTGACATGGCTGGGAAAATCTAGGTGGACTCCACTGTGCTGATGGATGTTTATGTCTCTTCTTGGGAGAGAGTCTGGACTAGAACTACAGACCTAATCAATTAAGGTGCTTCAGTTTTAGGGTGTAATTACTCACACTTTGTTACCTTCTGGAAAACACAGTTGCAAGACTAAAATGGACAAATATAGAAGTCAGGGGAAATTAAAAAATGGATATGAGATATAGAAGCAAACCAGAATCTGCCTACACTAACAGTAGCCTTCAGATTTTGCACTGAAATTCCCTGTGACCAATACAAAGAATGAGGCCATTGCTTGAATCATGGTATCTGTAGGATAAACAATCAATTATTTAGGAGAAGCCGGTTGGTCTTGGTACTGAAATTTAAGTTTCCCATGTGATACGGTGAGCAATTTCTCCAACAACATCTCCATAAAAAATAAAATGGTTTCACTGGGTTCTTTCTTCTCTCGTTCTCAAAGGGTCACATTAAAGCAAAGTTGTGCAAGAAGGTTGTCATTCTCAACTCACTTGTCATCTTCGTAAAGTCCCTAGATCAGTAACTCTCTGAGGGTTGTGCCAGAGAGAGATCTGAACCAGCTGGAACCTATATGACATTCTGGTTGCTACAGTGGACAATATCAAGTCAACAATGGCCTTACAGACTTGTCTTAAAAAAGACAAATTTCTTCTCTTATTTTCATGAATTTTATTAACTCTTCTTTTATATACATTTAAGAGATTTCTCTGAAAGAGGTCAACATTTTAGCGCAGGTATTTTCAAGGTCACTAAGTTTAGGTCAAAAAAAATCTTTCTTGTTCAGAATGTTACAAATAGATCAACAGAATATGGCCACTCTGAGCCATTATCTGGAACATGGGAATGACTTGTCCTGGACCTTTGTTATCCGGGACTGTTTCCTGCCTCTAAAAAAAAGGGAGCTGAGTAAAGGTAGAGTCTGAAATAGAAGAGGAGCAGATTATCTCAATTAGGACATAGGTTTGTCAATTTTCTTCTCAAAAGAGCATCTCTCAAGAGTATGTTTCCTCATCTTGACTATCCAGGTTTTGTTCTTTACATTTAAGAATCAGATTGCTTATGTACACTGTGAGAATATCCTGAGTGCACTGCAGCAGTCTGCATTTATTTATAATTATCCTTCAAACTTTTATGACTGGGAGATGCTGGGAATTGAGTTGGTAAAAGGAACAAAGGAGTTAGAGGGATATGTGCATAGAATGATGCTAAGGGTGGGGCACGTAAATATAACAGTTCCACTCACATCTAGCTTAGCTTCCCAGTATCTTTCCTCATAAAATTTTTACTTCAATTTATTAAAAAATTCTAAACTTACATCTTGGATTAAAGTCTTTGATCAAAAAATGAATATGTAGTATTACAAGTTGTTATTGAGCACTTAAATAACCACCACACGGGCCAAATGATAAGATACTGACAGAGGGCGCCTGGGTGGCTCAGATGGTTAAGCGTCTGCCTTCGGCTCAGGTCATGATCCCAGGTCCTGGGATCGAGTCCCACATCGGGCTCCCGGCTCAGCGGGGAGCCTGCTTCTCCCTCTGACCCTCTCCCCTCTCATGCTGTTTCTCTCTCGCTCGCTCTCTAAAAAATAAATAAAATCTTTAAAAAAAAAAAAAAAAGATACTGACAGAATCCCAGAAGCATCCGCTATAACCAACATATCCCTTTCTGTCACCAGCTCCTCCATCCATAATAGTCATGACCCCCAAAGTGATGGTAGTGACTACGCATCCCTAAATACTAATTTTTTATACATTCTATAAATGGAATCATATCACATATATATTTTTGTCTGGTTTCTTTCACTCAGTGTTATGGTTTTTTTAAAAAAATATTTATTTATTTGCTAGAGAGAGAGAGCACAAGCAGGGGGAGTGGCAGGCAGAGGGAGAGGGAGAAGCAGGCTCCCCGCTGAGCAGGGAGCCCGACATGGGGCTTGATCCCAGGACCCTGAAATCATGCCCTGAGCTGAAGGCAGACACTTAACTGACTGAGCCACCCAGGCGCCCCTCAGTGTTATGTTTTTATAATTCACCCATGGCGGTATGTGCTATGATTCACTCATTTTCATTGCTGTGTAATATTCTACTGTCTGAATAAACTCCAATTACTTATCTATTGTGTTATTGATAGAATTGGGTTGCTTCCAATTTGGAGCTTCCCCCCCCCCCAATTTTTCCAGTCGCCCCTGCTGCTCTCCTCTTGTCATATATTTTCCAAAACATAACAGGATTAGAGACAGGAGACAATGAGACTTACCTACTAACGGTCATTATTAACTTTTTCTGGAAAATTATCTTCAACAAACTTATTTGACCAGACTTACCCTTTGATGATGTGAGACATACAGAGGTGCCAAGTAAATGGTAAAACACTAAAAATATTGAGTATGAGTTCTCTTACCGCAATTATTACACTTCTAGAACCAGTGTAATTAGTTAGCTAACATGAATATGCACACACTGTCAGGTATTAGGTGCTAATCCTCCCCAAGCCCATCAGAGTAGGAGCTCTTGTCACCATTTTACAGATGGTGACACTGAGGCACAGAGGAGCAGGCCCGTACATGCCATCACACAGCTGTTAAATGAGAGATCTAGAATGCAACCCAGATGACCAGACTCCATAACTGCCCTCACCTGTTGTACTACGTACTTTAACTAAAGGCAAACATGGGGAGAAAAGGTAGAACTTACATTTAAGGTCCGGTTCTGTTTTCAAGATCACATGATACAGACTTCCGATAGAAAACAATCATGTCAGTGCAGCCGCGATAACCTGTGTTAAGGCAGAAGAAGGATCTGTAGGTGGGCTCCCCTGCAGCTAACAGGTTAGGGCTCTTCATTTGCAGCTGGTCCTGCAGGGGCAGAGGGGCTCTGGCAGTGACCTTACGGAGCGCCCACGCAGGAGCCAACCCCGCAATCTACAGCCACAATTCCCCAGTGCCTGTGCAGAAGGTCCCCTGGGGCTGGGTCACAGCCCGAGGTTAGACGGTGTCACAAGGCTGTGTAAGGTAAACAGCAAAGACAACCTAAGCAGCGGCATTTCATTCCATACAAAATCTTCAGTGCCTTCTCCAGAACTGCCTCTTCACCAGCCATCAGGGAGTGTCTGGTGAATGATCTGGAAGAAAAAAAATATGAAACTGGTTTGATCGGCTTTATGAAACTGTATCCTTCTGCTGTTAGTGAGAATAATTAGGATGGCATTCTGAACAAAGCTCTGATTCCCCATGCTTTCCTCCTCTCTGGAAATATTTTATTCGTCAGAACCTGCTGTGGGCACGCTCATAAACAGAGACGCACATGGCCTTCCCTGCCAAAGCGTCTGTTTGTGGCGGCCCAGATACTGTCAGGAGCGTGCGACGTTGTCTTCCTGCAACCAAAAGCAAGGGCAGACAATTAAAACCCTGATTTATTTATACGTCTCCTCTCTTTCCTTCAATTGAATATCTTCTTCAGAAGAATTCTATTAATATGATTTATCACAATAAACAGCATGGTTCCTGCTTTAATTGATTTATCTTTTTCTCCATATAAAATTTTTCCTGTAACCCTATTCTGCATCAACTTCTGTTGTCTTTTTTACAGCCCCCCCCCCGTATCTTTGCTGACTTTGATAATTTCTACAGAGACTAGATTTTTTTTATACAGTCTGCATCTTAAATCATTCATTTTCTCATTTTTAAAGTGCTGATTATAATCATCCCTTAAATTTACTGAAAATTAGCATGAGTTTTAAACCATTAGTCAAAAAAGAAGAGGCTTTTTTAAAGAAAGCTCCCTGCTGTTCTTTGTGGATGAAACAGTTGACATTTTGTTAAGAGATTTTTATCTGACTTTAATTCTCTAGCTTTAATGTATTCTTCAGTTATAAATGGAATGGTTTGTCCTAAATGGAAGTGTATCTATATAAGCATAGTTATATCCAGTCTTTAAAATGGATCATTTCATTTCACACATGCTATAGAATTTTGAATTTCACCTTTACTCATCTCAATTTCTTTACTAAAAACGACTCTGTTGCTCCACAGTGGGTTGGATATATCAAATTGTGGTAGTAATTGTTCATAAGTACATATTTTATAACATGTACTAATGGAGTAATAAAATATATTGCAATAACAATATGCTCTGCCTGATAGAATTTCATCATGAGACTCCATTAACACATTCAGCTGATACCAGCTTTTGAAAACGCCTTCCATTGTGGTGGTAGGGAACTACTCTACATAAGTGAACAGAGAAAATGGGATTCAAATAGGAATTTCTAGGAAGGCTGAGTGGAATGGAAAAAAAAAGTACATGAATGAATGCTGACCAAGCGTTTTTGACATTGCTTGAAGCTGGATCGATCCTGTGGCTCCCTGGACTCTTGTAACACCCCAACCTTCCACGACTTCCAGGCCAGGCTCTGCCCTCGTGCCTGAATGACACTGCTTTGCCGAGGTCACCAACGGGTTCCTAATTGGCAACCCCGATGGCCAGATCTTAGTCTTCGTCTTCCTCAAGCAGGCATTAGCCCTTCCTTTTTCTAATTTCCCTGTTCCTTGGACTTTGTGCGGGGCTGGCTCTGCCACCTCCCTGAAGGATCCCCTTCAAGCACACCGGTTGCTAGGGCTCCATGCTGCACACCCTGCCTGTTCCCTGGGTTCTGTCTCTGCTCTCCTCCCTGCGCCCCGCCTCACCCCCCCGGGGATCTCTCCTCCTCTTGCTTCTTCACCACTCCCAGGGCTGACTTTTCACCCCATGCCAATGCCTGTGAAATGCATTGAATCCAAGTCAACTTGTCCCAAACCAGACACTATTTCACTGTTCCTCAAATCAGGTCTTCCGGGGGCCATTTGCCCTGTGCTGCTTCCTCGGGGCTCCTTGTGATCCGGAGTTGTTTCCCTGATTCTTTCCTTGTCTTCTCTGATTCATCCTGCTCAGTATTAGAAATTAGTTCTCAGGCCAAGTTCCTACTAAAAACAACTCCAGTGATTCCTTACTGTTTGCCAATTAAAGTATATTAAAGTTTCTTCATGACGAAGCTGTAATTTCTTCCTAGAGTTATTTCCCACTATAATGTATATATGCTCTCTGCACTGCCGCCAAACTTAATTGCTTGTAAACATTATAGTTAATAAATATTATTTCCACTGGCTCTCAGGTACTATAAATATGTGAACATACAAATGACTAAACAGGGGCGCCTGGGTGGCTCCGTTGGTTAAGCGACTGCCTTCGGCTCAGGTCATGATCCTGGAGTCCCGGGATCGAGTCCCGCATCGGGCTCCCTGCTCGGTGGGGAGTCTGCTTCTCCCTCTGACCCTCCCCCCTCTCATGCTCTCTATCATTCTCTCTCTCAATAAATAAAAATCATTAAAACAAACAAACAAATGACTAAACAGCATAAGAAAGATGACTTAATATAGCCCTCTAACCGTGAGATACTTAAACATAAAATTATAATTTTGAAATAATATGTAAAGTTCAAAAAAATTCTTTGCTTGTTTCAATTATGTAGATTATCTTAAGAATTATGCAAAAATCTAAAATAACTTCCTTTTTTGTGTGTATACCCTTCTCCTGTTTTGTAGGAAACAACCTGATAGCTTAACACCTGACTTTCTCTTCCCAA
>NW_023270316.1:52845994-53009977 GCF_011800145.1 Mirounga leonina | reverse complement strand
CTGAGCCACCCAGGCGCCCTCTCTTCCCAATTAAAGGTCGTTTAACTCACATAAATTATAAAGTTTTTTAATCTTAATTAACTCTTTTGTCTGATTTCATGTGTTTCTTGACTAACATTTCTATCATCCCGGTCACAATCCATTTGACATACCTCTCAGCAAAAAGCTGGCCCTTCAGTTAGGAAACGGAGCCACATTTTACATCTATTCCCAGCCTTGAACATACCATCTGACCCCTCAGCAGCTGCCCTTCCCTCTATCCACAACCCCTTCCTTTCCAGTTTTGTGCTCTAAACAGACCCCTGGACTTATGGGACTTTGTCTTCTGATCTTTCCTTATTTACATAAATACACAATGCAATACATACTAGAATAGCTTATTGAATTTAAATAGGTAATATATTTACAGTGGTGTGTGTTTTGTTTTGTTTTTTTCCTTCTACAAGGCTGGGCTTCTGAAATGTCATTGACTTTCTTTTGTCAAACCATCTTGATCATCATTCTGGGCTCGTTATATTAAAGTAGAAAGTGTGTTTCACTAGAACCCTCTGTTTATAAACACCTACTCATTCCCCCTCAGGGAACCACACCCCATGGGCCAGGAGGATGCTGGGAACTCACACTGAGTGTTTGGCTTAGTTATAGTTGGGTAATTGCCTCTGACCCTGTTCCTAAGCTGTGATTTCCAATAGCTACAGGGATTTCCTCTACTTCTGACCTGATTGAACCCATTGTGTAACTGGCTCGGTATGATAGCCCTGATGTGGAGAAGAACGAACAATTCTCTGGAGGCAGACAAGGGATTGATTTTGAACACAGGGATTGATTACATTTCAGGCAACAGGACTGTAATTTAAGGGGTAAAGCAGAGTCAATGAGGCCAATATAATGGTTTCCCCTACCAGCACTGATGCAATTAGCAACTAATTTTAATTGAAAAGGTGCAGGAACTCTTGGCCCTCTTCCTCTGGCCATCAGAAAATAGGAAATGGGAGGGAAAACCAAGTCAGTGTTCATTTTGGTGGAATGGTAATGCATATTTAGTAATACCAAATCTAAAAAGCATAAATCACTTTAATAGATTCAAATTCTGTTATATTATGCCATTGGTTTGACCTGGCTTTGAATGAGAATAATTGGCATTTCATTTATACGAGTTATTGAAGGTTATTAAGGAGATACTTTCTCTATCCCCAAAGCCACTCTTTTTTTTTATTTAAATTCAGTTAATTAACATATAATGTATTATTTGTTTCGGGGGTACAAGTCTATCCCAAAGCCACTCTTATCATGTAGTCTGTGCCCCTAAATTTTCACCAAATTTGCCAAACAGAAATTCAGTTTATTATATTAGGCCTAAAGCATTCTGGCTACTGAAGTCCCTTCTTACATGCTATCATACTTCAGTAAACGTAAGGAACACCTTGGATACCATGTCTCTGATTCTGATTCACTGGGTCTAGGATAGGACCCAAGAACTTATATTTTCCTTAAGCATATTCACTGAATCTGGTATATGAATTGCATTTTGATAAATACTGCTCTACATCTAGAGATTACATATGAACTAGGTATTAATTGTTAAATGTCCTAGGCTTATCTGAAATCATTTTTTCTTCAACAGCATGTTGGAATATTGGAACACAAATCAGCTCAGTTTCAAGAGAGGGTCATGGCAAGAAGAAAGTATGCAGCATGGTTTGGTTGTCTGAAAAAACAGGCTCAGACAGGGTGTCTGGGGAAGGAGCCCTGAGTGGGTGATCCGAAGCCTGCATATGTGTGTTGGATGCATATGGCCAGCAGCAGGGCCAAGATTGAAGTTGGATTGGTATCTGAGGGGGATTATCTGGGATTCACTCTTGGGGTCATGTAAGAATAAGTGTTTCCTCCCATTTTGCACCCTAGGCACCTCATTCACCTCACCCTAGTCCTGGCTTTGGCAGATAGCCTCTGAAACGGCTGCCAGTGATCCTACCTTCGGGGATTCATGCCCTTGTGTAATCTGCGACTCTTGTGTGTGGACTGAACCTAATGACTTGTGTCTAATGAGTAGAGCAAAGGTGATGGGATGCCACTTCTAAGAGTAGGTTATAAGAGACTGTGACTTCTACCTTATACCCCCCACAGCCCATCTTTTGTTTTTTAACTCTGATGAAACAAGTTGCCATTTGTGACTATTGAGGCTTATTGGCATTTCTGCCTTATTGGGAGACCTATGTGGCAGGGAACTGAGGGTGACCTCCAGACAACAGCCGGTGGATCCTTCCCTGGTTGAATCTTCATAGAAGACCACAGCCTCCGCAGACAGCTTGATTGTAATCTGCGGGAGACTCTGAACCCGAAGCTCCAGCTAAGCCTTGCCCAGATTCCTGACCACAGAAACTGTGAGATAGTCAATACTGTTGTTTTACGTCACTGTGTCTTAGAGTAATGTTTTATGCAGCAATAAATAACTAACATAGTGCAGAAAGATCCTGGTGGTGGTGGTGGTGGAGTGTTGGTTGTTGAACCCGAAGAACAATATAAACAAGGAAAAGTGAGAAGGTACTGAGGACACACTGAACCCAGTTTTGTGTGTTTTAGACAGTTGGGCCAGGGATGGTTCTTCCTACGGGTTGCTTCTTTTTCTTCTTCCTTACCTCCTCCAACCCTTCGCTTCCTTAGGAGGAGAAAAAAAAAAAAGCTGGAGAGTTGCTTTATCAGTGTTAACTGCTAAGCTTTGAAATTTCTTCAATTAAGTGTCCAAGATTGGGGCGCCTGGGTGGCTCAGTTGTTAAGTGTCTGCCTTCGGCTCAGGTCATGATCCCGGGGTCCTGGGATCGAGTCCCGCATCAGGCTCCCTGCTCCGCAGGAAACCTGCTTCTCCCTCTCCCACTCCCCCTGCTTGTGTTCCCTCTCTCTCTGTCTCTCTCTGTCAAATAAAATCTTTTTTTAAAAAAAAAGTCCAAGATTATTGCCATCACCACCTCCTTGTCTATCATAAACTCCTTCCCTGAAATTTGCCATGGTTCCAAGTAAGAAGGTGGCTGTATTTAATAGTGATAGTATCTTCAGCCAGCAGCCACAGCCACTAGAATACAAAAATTAAAATGTCTGACATTGCAAGGATGTAGAACAACTTGAACTTTGTATACGTTGCTGGTGGGAATGCAAAATGGGGTGGTCACTTAGGAAAACACCATGACACTATCTTATAGAGTTAAACCTAAATCTACCATGTGACCCAGTAATTATACTCCTAGATAGCTATCCAAGAGAAATAAAAACTTCTGTGCACACAAAGGCTTACATTAAAATATTTATAGCATTTTAGTTGTAATAGTCCAAAGCTAGAAACAATTCAAATGTTCATCAACTAGTGAATGGATAAGCAAAACTGGCATTAACAGATTGTCCTCTGTTCCCCTTTGTCTTTCTCAGGGTCCTCTCAGGTGAGTGCCTTCCTTCTAACACCATGAACAGTCATATTCCTCCTAGGCTTTGGGTTTGGGGCTCAAGAGGGAGGGCATTACCTTTCTGATGGGAGAGCCAACAAGTGGGACCTTCTACACTAACTTAGATTTGTCCTTTTTACGGGCCTCTGATATTCACTTGCCAATTAGCTCTTAGAAGCTTCTATTGGAAATAAGGTGCTTCTGAGATTTTTGATGCAGGGATGCAGCTCAGAATTACAAGTGGCCTCCTTAATATTCTGCATCACTAGCTAAGGCTTACACAGCAAATATCCATGCCCATCAAAAAAAAAAGTCTAAGGTAAAGTGCATGCCTAGCATAATGTTAGAGCCGTCGAATCGCTATGTTGTACACCCGAAACTAATGTAACGTCGTGTGCCGACTATACTTCAATTTAAAAAAGTACGTGCAAGAGGTTCATAGGAATAAAAGGGCCATTATGGAAGAACTAGTATAGGCCAAGTGACATCTGCCACGACCTTCAGTCCCTCAAGTGGGCTACCCTGTAGCTCACTGTAGTTCTATTATTTTTTTCTTTTTTTAAGCCCACCTAATGATTCTTAACTTAGAGCTGACAAGCTACATAGAGTACATGAGTCAGGACCAGGACTTGCAGAGGTCAAGAAACTTTATTCTTTATGAATGATCGCAGAGAAAAGATAAATGTCCTCATCAATGGGGTATTTTTTTTTTTTTCTTGTAATGGAGAGCATCTTCCTTCCAGATCGATGTCAGCACATCCCTTGTCAAGCAAGTCTATAATTCCATCTCAGGCAACTCCTTTTATGGGCATAACAAAGTCATTGGCTGATTTAAATGAAGGAAGGGGGCTGAACATTTAGAATAAAGATGAAAAAATTTTTGAATTTTTGTGAGCCCCGATGACTAACTTTCCACACACACAAAATCACTAGTGATGAAAATAACTATTAAATATAACTAATATCACACTATACCATTATATGTGGTTTTGACTTGTTATCCCCCTTTTTTTTTCTTTCGTATTTGTCTAGTCTTGTGTGCTTGCTTAAAACCAATGAGGCCATGGCAAGGTTAGAGTTGAGACCAGTTCTTTAAGGGCTACTTCTTGTTCTGCTGAGAGTGTATCTTCAGTTGCCAGGGGAGGACGTGTGCATGAATTCTCTTGCCTGGGTTAAGGTCAACTATAGCCGTGTAGGATGAACCCAGCTGTGGCAAGTTGGTAAGTCCAAATTTCAAGATGACACAAAGGAATTGAGTCAGGCAAGAACCAGAAGATTTGGGGCCAAGTTAAATGCTATTGCTTAATGGGAAAGAGGAGAGGAAGGAGGACATGGAAACGCACAGGCCAGTTCCTGCTGAGATGATATGCCTCTGGAAACCCTGCATGCTTAGTGTTAACTTGGTGTTGGTTTGTGTATTTTCAAAATCTGCAGTGGGTGGCTTCCACAGTCACCCTGTGACTGGGAACCTGGCACCCTCTGATGACTTTCACCCTTTCACTGTTCTTGGGACTTGTCTGAGAGGTTCTAATTCAAAGGAAGCTTTTACTTTGAAAGCTTCAAAAGTCATTTCACTCTACAGATTATATGTGGAGTGAAAGGCGTGTTTACACTTAGCTCCAATTGCTCTTAAATCCCTCAGCTTGTTCTTGCTGGTAAAATTTATGCGAGTGGGAAAGAGATTATTTCTAGGTATGGAGTGTGTGTTAGAAGTTATTATTTTTTTTCATTCTCATTCAACAAATATACACTAAGCAGCCGCTAGATTTGGGGGTACATGGGCAAAGTGCCTGTTTCAGAGCTTGTGCAAAGTCTCAATTCCTGAGGGATCCAAGCCCTGCTCTTTGAGCCCTGGGTCGAACCATAGACACAGGTAGTGCTGACAGCCATGTTCTTGTCATGGCTGAAGGCTTCTGGGGGATGGATCTTTGAGGAGCTACCTTAGCTGAGGCTCTCTTGGTTGAATCTCTAAGTACAGCGGCACGAGCCAAAGCTTCCTGTTGTGTAATGTAGCCTAAGGGGAGAGAAATGAGAGAAAGTTCAAAGTTAACAGTCTTACAAAACAAATAAGCAAACAACCCTGCAAATATTTATGGGTTCATAAAATGTCTTCTACTTCGCAGGGTAGAGACAGTTATGTTTAGCACACCAAGACTGTATGATTTTTGAGGATATGAAGTAGACTTTTCTTCTTTTGCATTTCTTGTTCATTAAGTTAATACATAGTCATGGATTAACATAACAGATCCCTTGGAGAGGGAGCTAGGCCTTGAGTAATCTGAGCATGCATTGCATATCTTTGTTTTCAAAACTTTCTTCAAACCAGAAACAGAGATATTCAGTCTCTGTCAGGGTTTTTAAATAAGTGTAGTCTGCAGGCCACCCACTACAGAATCATCAGGCTGAGACCACATTTAATAATGCTTTTTAAAAATTCAGATTTCTGGCTCTATTCCAAAGACTTTCCTGATCAGAAACTCAGAGAGCTAGGCCTGGAAATCTGCATGTTGATAACATAACGCAGGTATGTGCACTAAATACTGAATATCCCTGCTCTGGTTTCACTGGCCTCTCTGCAGTTTTGCTCTACAAACAAAGCTAGTAGGTGATGCTTCTGCAGGAATGCAGGCAATCATGGGGAGCAGGCCGCATCCTGGCTCTGCCATTTACTAGTCGCATGACCCTGGTCAAATGATTTCTTATCCACGCCTCAATTTTCTCTTCTGTAAAATGTGAGTTATAAAGGCACCTACCATCTAGAGGTGTCTGAGTTTCAAATAAGACAATATATGCAAAGTGCTTAGAACTGTGCTAGGCACAAAGGGAAGCCTAATAACAGGTAACTATTGTTATTGTTCTTGTTACTCAGTCATTGGCAAAAACCATGTCTTCCTTTTGTGCGAATGCAGGAACAGCAATATAAGGTAGATGTGCTAATGTGAAGTGAGCTGCTTATAAAAAGAAAGCTCTGCCAGAGTCAGGAGAAGAGTGTAGTAGAGGCCAGCTGGAGACTGAAAACGTTTACTAGAAGAAAAGGGACTTAACAACAATCACACCTCCAAAGGTTGTACTTAAAGTCTGTGAAGGTCTTTTGCAACCATTATTTCATTTGTGCTTCATAAAATCCCACGAGGTTGCTACAAGAGAGATGTCAGAGCACGGGGGTGAAAACGTATGCTCTTTGCCGGCAAGGCCCTGACATTCGCTAGGCGTATGTCTTGATCAAGTTATATAATCTGTCTGAGCTGCAGTTTCCCACAGCTGTAAAGTGGGGAGAAAATGAGATGTTGTGTGTAGAGCTCTTAGCACAATGTCTGGAACATGGTAAATGCTTAATAAGTGTAACTGTTATTGTGGTGAGTGAACTGAGCCTCTGAATTTGCATATCCAGCAAGGGGCTGAGCCGTGGTTTGAGCCTAGACCATCTGCCTAAGCCCATCTCCATTTCTACTAGATCAAGTTCCTATAACTCTCAGACAGTTGTTGACATTTTATAGCAAGCCGTACTCTGATTTCTTGAAACCCTCTTAATTTACCATAAAACCTTGCTTTCTATTGTCAGGGATAATCATTTTTATTTTTTTTTAAGATTTTATTTATTTATTTATTTATTTGAGACAGAGAGAATGAGAGAGACAGAGAGCACATGAGAGGGGGGAGGGTCAGAGGGAGAAGCAGACTCCCTGCCGAGCAGGGAGCCCGATGCGGTACTCGATCCAGGGACTCCAGGATCATGACCTGAGCCGAAGGCAGTCGCTTAACCAACTGAGCCACCCAGGCGCCCAGGGATAATCATTTTTAAACATGGCCTGCCAATTGTGTTATAATATAGCACGCTGGCAGAGGCCATTCTATTTGAGTTATTTATCTGGAAACTTGACTTCTGGCTCCAGCACACAAGTCCCTCCCAAGGGTGCCTGGTTTAGGTCAGGTAGTTAATACTCACCAAGCAGCTGCTGGTGCTGAAGGCTGTGAATATAGCGGTTCTGCAGGGCCTCCCACTGGGGCCTGGAATTGTAAATCCTCATGATGCTATAAAAGTAGCGTTGCTGCCCTTGGGTTAGGTCCTGTCAAAGCAGAGCAGGTGATTTTGATGAGTTGGTGGAGTTCTATAGGACTAAGAGTGTGATGTATTCAAAGCTGACTTCTTTGGAAATAAGATATATATGTATACATACACATATATATGTATAACAATTTTATATATATACATTTCGCAATTGGAAAACAACAATTGGGTCATGTCTTCCCCTAGTTTACTTAAACAACTTCCACTGGCCTGTGTGATAGTGAAATTGGGTAAATAAAAGATTCTAGGTAAGTAGGTCAAGGTATTGGGCTGAGAGGGGTCTAAGGATTTCCAACATTTTATAATTTTTTCCTGTATTATGATCCTTGTTGAAGAAGGTAGGCTGTGAGGATCTACACAGGGCCTGACGTAGGCCAGGCCAGGGAATGGGGACAAGAGAACTTTTCACCAAGAGTTGTCAGTAAGCAGGGGAGATAGCTAGATGAGTAGATGGGTAATGTGATAAAGGTTCAACATTATTACTTCAAAGGTGCTACAAAAACAGAGAAGAAAACAAAGTCTGTGCAGCAATCAAGGAAGGAAGGCTTTTTCAATGAGGTGACCAAAACATCTGAGTCTTAGAATGAGGAGGAATTTCCCAAGGAACTAGAATACTGGTTCTCAAAGGGCATCGACATCACCTGGGAATGTGTTAGAAATGCGAATTCTCAGGCCCCATCCTAGATCTACAGAATCCTAAACTCCGGGGAGTGGGGCCTGGCACTCTGGGTTTTAACAAGCTCTCTAGGTGATTCTGTTACAAGGACACCAAAATTTGAGAACCACTGTGCTAGAAGAAAAAGAAAAGCTAATTAGTGGGAGAAAGTGGTGTAAATTTTCCTATGGGACACAAAATGTCTGGATATATTAGAAACCAGATTTTTTTTTTTTTTCACTTCAAGCAGAATATAGAGTCTGAGCTGGGGAAGGCTGTAGAGGTAGGCAGGGGAAGATCATGGAAGACTTATAGGCAGTGTTCACATTCAAATTTAAAAAATAAGAATTAAAAAAAGAGTTGAAAGATTACCTTTAATATGAGGAGCCATTGAAGGTCTTTATTTAAGTAAAGTGGTTCTCAACGGGAGTGATTTTTGACCACTAAGGACATTTGGCAATGTGGAAAGACATTTTTGCTTGCATAAATGGTGAAATGGAGAATGGATGCTACTGGCTGTCGGCAGATAGAGGCCAGGAGCGCTGCTGAACATCCCACAGTGCACGAGACAGCCTCCCAGCCCCTCACAGCAAAGAATGATCCAACCCGAAATGTCATACCTGAAAGATCACTTTGGCCCCATCGTGGAGAATGAGCTTATGGGAAGACAGGCCACTGGTAGGGAGAGCATTTAGAAGGCTGCCATGTAGTGCAAAGGAGGAACAAGAAGGACCTGGACTACAGTTACTGTTCTCTACCTAATCTGTTGTCAGTGCTTACGATGATACTGGCCTCAACATTCTAGAAAAACCAAGGTGAAATAAGTTCACCCTAGGCCACAAAATTCAAAACAGTGATAGAAGTTTCAGAAGTAGTTGATAACCATTGTTAACCATTATTTAGTTATGGAAACTAAAATTAAGTTAATTATATGTAACAGTAAAGTGGCTTTTATCTGTTAGAAATTTTGTGTGGAGTTGAAACCTCTGAGTCAGATTTTTTTTTTTTTTGATGTCTAGAGACCTTAAACTTGATATCAAAAATATATCCAGAGTGAAAGCCAAGCCAAGTACTTCACAATTTGAGGCATCATTTGAACTTTACAGTTTCTGAATTAGATGTTTTAAAAAAGAATATCTTTGAAGAAGATAATTGATTCCTAATTAAGCCTTTTCCAATGATGGAGAACAATATAATATGAAAATAGCAGTCAGTTTCAAGAGCAAAGCTCCAAAGGGCAATGAGAGTTTCCATTATATAAGATAAAATCTTAAAAGTTATGGTTTTATTTTACAGGGGAAAAAAAAAAGTCTATATCTTTTTCTTAGCAGAGGTCTAAACTTCCTAAATAATAGTCCTAATATTCTTACCCTGTTGTTTATCCTTCTTGAGGGGATGGAAGAGAACTGAAATTTTTGCAAAAAGTATTAATGACCGGGTGTTGTACGAAAACAATGAATCGTGGATCACTGCATCAAACACTGGTGATGTTTTGTATGGTGACTAACATAATAAAATAAAATTTTAAAAAAAAGTATTAATGAGAATGGCTTTAAATAACTGTGACTGAAAGGAACTACCATAGCTCTCTAGCAGGGAGCCACAGCGTGGTCAGCTGTGAACTGCCCATCACTGGGAGTGCTTCAGCAATGAAGATGTGACTATCTGCAGAGCTCCTGAAATGGATGGGTGTAGGACCAGACCATCCAATTGCTCATTCATTCACCCTGCACACCATCAACATGCACTGAGTGCCTATGTTGGGCCCCATGTTACCTGAAGCTGGATAAACAAAGACAGGAGAAAAAGCCCTCAAGCCTTGAAGGAGAGACAGGCAAGTTCCATCCATTAGTGAATAATACACTATACCTTCATTAAGGGAGTGTTGTGGGTGTAGGCAGAGGAGGGGACCCGAATGCAAGGAATCCGTGGAACATTCCAAAGCTTTTGTTGTCTTTTCTGTTTTTCTCCCATTCTTTATCCTGTACCTTCAAGGAACAACAAAGCATAGCATGAAATTTCATTTTGTTCAACCTGTTTTGGGAATGGACCTAAGTAAATAAGTAAGCAAGCAAGTAAATAAATAAATAAATAAATACATGTTATTGATGTCAAGGGATAAAAAGTTTTCTCACATGTTTCTAAGTAATTGGATCTCAGCAGACTGCTTAGTTCTGCATTTTGCCCTATTCTCCCCCCACCCCAGTTGTTGAAAGAATAACTCAGAGTTTTTTGTCTTTCTGCTTCATCTTGTGTTTGCAACAAGTGGACTGTAGAACCACATCATGTCACAAGTTATTTCTTGATCATTTTAAATAATCATTATTACCTTATTTGATTGTAAAAGTAATATATGTCATTTTTGAAAATTTGAAAAAAATCTAAAAATTGAAAAAGAAAGTATGATTATCCATAATCTAACTGTCCATAAGTATTGGTGGCATTTGATTGATTTCCTTTTACTCTTTTTTTCCTGGGTACATTTTGATTTTAGAAAAGAGAGACCATACTCTATATGTTGTGCACTTTCCCAGCTCATGGAATATCCCTTAAAAAATATGATTTTTAGTGAAAGTATAGTATTCTTTACATTATTCTCCATTTCTTGCACATTTTGATTTGCAATTTTACAGCAGTGTACTATAAAAGAAACTGTTAAACTTAGCTGTATTTCTTGCCACTTGCCTGACAAAATGAAGGAGCCACACCTGCTATGAGTAAGTCTTTTTTCTTTACTATATATTTTAGGGTTTGGAATCTGAGATGTCTATAATTATAAAAAAAAATTAATCAAGGGGTAGTGGATATATTAGAATAGGGTTGCCAAGGCATAGACTGAGAATTCCAAGCGTTTTCCCCTCTGCTCACACCTTTGTCCTTGCCAAACCTACCCCATTGGGTTGTTTGATTAACTGAGATCATGGCTATGGAAAGCTCTCACTTTATGTGAGCTCCTTTTCTCTCTCCTCTCCCCATACTTTATGCTCTCACGCACATGCACACACAAGAGCACACACATGTACACACTGAAGAAGTATTTTAACATGTGAGGAGTCTTTGCTTCTGAGTTCACAAAGTGAAGGCTCAGATCTTCCAGAAGAGAAATTTATTAGGAAAACATCAGTCAACATCTCTGTGTGTCTTGTTTCCACGATAAAACTTATAAATTAAACTATAAATATTTTATTTAATACTGCTTTCCCTCATCGTGCACTTCAGAAACTATAACAACTAAGATATACTCTTTTAATATTCTCTGTGATAGAAGCCAACGCTCTATCCTGTACTCAGATCATCTCAGTATCCCTCCTCCCGTTTTCCAGATCTGTAGAGCAGAGCATAAATATTCTTCAAAGCTAGAAGGATTTCTTCTTTCCTCAAATAGCATAAGGAAATGACTGACAATCTTTCTTGTGGCAACAATTCATGTGTGCTTTTCTTGGGCTATTGCTGAGGAAATCCGTCTTACCTATTCAAGTGGACTATACCTGGTAAAGTTTGATTAAAATGCTTGGAGAATTCAAGGAGGACAAATCTACCAAATATCTTTTTTTTTTTTAAAGATTTTATTTATTTATTTGACAGAGAGAGAGAGACAGCGAGAGAGGGAACACAAGCAGGGGGAGTGGGAGAAGGAGAAGCAGGCTTCCCGCCGAGCAGGGAGCCCGATGTGGGGCTTGATCCCAGGACCCTGGGATCATGACCTGAGCTGAAGGCAGACGCTTAACGACTGAGCCACCCAGGCGCCCCCAAATCTACCAAATATCTTATGCCTGAAATAAAAAGGACAAATTTGCTTAAAAGACTTACCCTGTATTATAATCTCCCCCTTTTTAAAAGCTTGTACTCATATTCAGTGTAGTTTCCTTGCAGGGTCTCTTTCTTCATGTGAAGGTGGCAGTAGAAATTCAGTCTGTTGATAAGCTGATATCCAAGCAACATCACGCGATGACACAAGGAGCTGGGGGAATTTGGCTGCATGCCTTTCCCTGCTTCTGGGCAACAGTCAACTGCACAGTTTATCTTTTTTCTTTCAAATTTTGTGTCTCATCAAGTGCCAACTTCTAAATCTACCATATCTGCATTATGTGCAGACATGAGAAAATAAAGTGCATGGAGACAGAGAGGCTGAATATTAAAGGTCAAGAAATCCACCAGGGCAATGGGCCATTACATGAGTATTTCCCACATTTGGAGTCAGTACCCTCCACCCGCATTGCTCAGAATGATGAAGGAACAGTTTCTAAATATAGAGGTACAGGTATGAATTTTACTGTGATAACCTATGGAATTGTCCCATTGCTCAAGATAATAGTCCTTTCTTAATTTTTGGAGGAGTAAGATATTCTCATTGACCTTGGATAGAGGCTGTGTATGATGATAATGAACTTGTGGCACAAGGATCTTTCCCACACTGATGTCATCAGCGTAAGGCTTACGTTTTAACCTGACTTATGAAAGCAATCTTATCCCTTCCTCTGGGCTAGCATTATTACCACAGACTTCCTTTTTTCCTTGAGAATCCTCCTTCTGAATGCCAGATTATCTGTAAAAATGAAGACTTCCTAGAGAAAATGGAAGAGGAAGTACCAAAAGAAAACTACAAATTCAAAATTCTTACGCATGTAAGGGGAAGAAAAAACCAGGGAGATAAGAGTGATGAATTGTGTAGCTTAAGGAAGAAAGGGAAGGGACTTACCAGACACAGGAAGTTTGTATTTTCTTCAATAATTTAAATACAGACCTTCTGGAGAATAAACATGGCAGAAACAAGAGTCTATAATAGTCTGTGAACACCACAAACCTCTCACGGGATCTGAGAGCTTGGTGATTCTCTCCTGAGAGATAAAGAACAGTTGCGTGCAGAGCTGACATCGTCAATTGTCAATTAAGTCTTCCTTGAATGTTTTCCCAAGCATATGATGAAATGGCTTCTAGGGCACAGCACATCTGCTGACTGTTACACACACGGGCGGATTCATAGCAGTGTGCATCAGTCCCTGCATAACCAGGAGAACAGACACAGATCTAGGTGTTCGACAAAGAGGGAATTTTTTTTTTATTCTTATGTTAATCCCCATACATTACATCATTAGTTCTAGATGAAGTGTTCCATGATTCATTGTTTGTGCATAACACCCAGTGCTCCATGCAGAATGTGCCCTCCTCAATACCCACCACCAGGCTAACCCATCCTCCCACCCCCCTCCCCTCTAGAACCCTCAGTTTGTTTTTCAGAGTCCATCGTCTTATGGTTCGTCCACCCCTCCGATTTCCCCCGCTTCATTCTTCCCCTCCCGCTACCTTCTTCTTCTTTTTTTTTTCTTAACATATATTGCATTATTTGTTTCAGAGGTACAGATCTGAGATTCAACAGTCTTGCACAATTCACAGCGCTTACCAGAGCACATACCCTCCCCAGTGTCTATCACCCAGTCACCCCATCCCTCCCACCCCACCCCCCACTCCAACAACACTCAGTTCGTTTCCTGCGATTAAGAATTCCTCATATCAGTGAGATCATATGATACAGGTCTTTCTCTGTTTGACTTATTTCACTCAACATAATACCCTCCAGTTCCATCCACGTCGTTGCAAATGGCAAGATCTCATTCCTTTTGATGGCTGCATAATATTCCATTGTATATATATACCACCTCTTCTTTATCCATTCATCTGTTGATGGACATCTTGGCTCTTTCCACAGTTTGGCTATTGTGGACATTGCTGCTATAAACATCGGGGTGCACGTACCCCTTCAGATCCCTACTTTTGTATCTTTGGGGTAAATACCCAGTAGTGCAATTGCTGGATCATATGGTAGCTCTATTTTCAACTTTTTGAGGAACCTCCATACTGTTTTCCAGAGTGGCTGCACCAGCTTGCATTCCCACCAACAGTGTAGGAGGGTTCCCCTTTCTCCGCATCCCCGCCAACATCTGTCGTTTCCTGACTTGTTAATTTTAGCCATTCTGACTGGTGTGAGGTGGTATCTCATTGAGGTTTTGATTTGGATTTCCCTGATGCTGAGCGATATTGAGCACTTTTTCATGTGTCTGTTGGCCATTTGGATGTCTTCGACAAAGAAGGAATTTAACGTAAGGAATCTGTTACAAAAGTATTGGAGTAAGCTAGAGGAGCAAAACAAGAAAGGTCAACTTGCGCAGATTGGCAATTACACTCAACCACTCTCAGACCTAGAGCTGGAGGACAACAGGGAAAATGATTTACCCAGAGTCCATAAACACTGTGCCTTTGGGGCAGCTTCTGTAGGAACATGGCCTGAGTAGCACCTTCAGGACCTGACGCTCAGCCAGTGCCCTCGCTGCTATGTTCTGTCCTTAATGTTACAGTTGCTGTCACCACCATCACTGCCCCCGCTGCTGGTGTCCCTGACATGGTTGCTGATGCTGCCACTCCCACAGACGCAAGCAGAAACTGTGAAAGCGACTTTTCCTCCCCTCACCCCACTTTCCATCTTCTGTCTCCCATTGGATGCCAGTTGGTGAGGGATTCTGCAAAATGTATTTTGCAGTCTTCCCACTACTTTGGTAAAGAGAAGGGTATAGAAGGGCAAGTACAAAGCTGAGAGATATTGAACACTATCTGAACACATGGAGATAGATACCATCAGTGAAAATCTAAGAGGTACCTCTTGTTTCTATGATGTCAGGTGGGAGGCTGAAAAACTTAGATATACAGTCAGTGTTTGCCTATTACCACTGAAGTTTGGAGTTTTTAAAGAAAAAACAAAAGAGATAATTAACTAGCTCTGTAGTTAGTGTCAAGGAATGAGATAGGAGTTTTTGGTCAATAACTCAACATTTAAGAATGATGAAACCATGTATATTGTCAATTTTGATCAAAGAAATTATTTTCCAAGGACTAACTAGACTTCTCAAACGGAATTAAAACTGGCTACCAAAAAAAAAAAAAAAAATAGAAACAACCAAAAACTAATTACTATAAGGAGTATAATGTTGACTATTGGTAGAAAAGATACATGCTATTTCGTGGCTGAAACATTGGTACAGCAGTGGGACACAATGATTAACATGGTGGTGTATCTATACAACAATTCTTAGAACATGGGTAGAAATGTGTTTTCATAGAAGAGCAGGGTAAATGTGATCTCATGGGCATTACCAAGTGAGGAAGAGAGACCCATGACTGGAATCCAAGATGACTTAAACCCTAATTCAAAGAATCCAGTCTGCTAGGACAAGAGGCAGAGCATAACTATTTTATTGAGATAAGTACTTCACTGGAAAACCATGAACCCAAAACGAAATTGCCTGCTCGTATCTTTCTACTCTTGCTCCTTCCCCAGGATTTTCTTAGCTGCAGATCTCTCCATGGGGATAGCTCTGCTAGGCACGGATATCCTCCCTCTGTTACCCCAAGCCCTCAGAGGGCCTCAGTGCACCGTATGAAATGAAGGAACTGTCCCCTCCCCACTCTGAGCTTCTGTTTATCACCTGAACTTTTGGATGTCTCCACTCAAGAGTCTTACACAGACTTTGTTAGACACTCTTTCTCATAGGACTACCTAGCCCATTGGGTTCAATCTTGTTTGGTGGGGGCTGGAGTGGGTGTCAGTTATCCCTCTACTATCTTGCTTTATTTCTCTGATCTCTTCACATAAAACCCCCACTTCTCCAAGACCCCAAACCAAAGCTATCACACATACCAACACCTTAGGAGTCACTGGTCTCAAAAACAAGAAAACTTGAGTCCCAGTTTGGACTCTAAGAGCTACTTTCAGTGAGTAAAAACTACTTTGAACACTTAAAGGCAGTGATTATCAGGAAAGGAAAAGCTGGGTATGGTCATCTATATGCTAAGGACTTTGGGAAAACAGATTTAAGAAGTACTGGAAAAAAGTCTAAAGTGGAATATAGCTTAAAAACAAAATAGTCTATGGATTTAATTTTGACTATAATCCCAAGTAAATGCTATGGAAGAAAGAGGTATAATGTCAAAAGGAACTAGAATAGGTGTACTGGGAGTTTGTAGATAATTCTGGATTCAAAACCACGATTTTTTTTTTAATTGTAGGAATTTATAAGAAAGTCTTTCTCATTAGGGACTACCAGTGGTCCTTTAAAAACAGATCTTATGGCATAGTTATTAAGCAGTAGAGCCAGGACTCAAACCTATGGTTACTCGAAGTCTATGATTTCTGCCCTTGGCCTCTGGAAATAAAAGGGAATTTAAGCAACACACACATTGCTATAATAGGAAACTATCCATCCTATTGAGCCATTTCCCGCAGACAAAATTCATGCATCTTGATTCTTTCTCTCCTTGGGTGTGTTCTGTTCCCATCTGCAGTATTGCTTTATTGAATAAGGGGAGGCTTCAGTTTCACAAAGACTTGTGGTCATAATTCTGGAGCAAGATAGTCTTGTTATTATCAAGTCGTCGACTTTCTAATAAGTTGCCAGGGAAGGCTTCACACAAATAGGTATCCAGCAGGCCAGTCCCATCAGTCCTCAAACTTGCCCAGGCATTTCTACATTCACAGTGGAGATGGGTGTGAAGCTTAGCTCCTTGCCCACAGAAACACTCTCCATATGTATTCTAATTTTCTAAAAAGTGGAGTGAATAAAAATGCCATCTACGACTCGACAGTAGATTGGCAAAGCAACTGTATAAACATTTAAAAGATCAGTACTGACAGCTATGTTTTCAGACAATGTCATTTCCTTTTTTTTTTTTTAGGTTGTTGTTAATAGGGAGAGGGCTCTGGGACTTTTAGATGTTGAGACCTGGTACACTACATCAAAAACTAATGATGTAATGTATGGTGATTAACATAACATAATAAAATTTTAAAAATGTAAAAAAAAAAAGATGTTGAGACCTGGTATTTCTGCCTGTGACAAGGTGCCTTGTGCAGTCCTCATGGACAGATAAGTACAATTTGAAACTTGTTAAAAACTTATGCTAAAGTGTGCTAATTAATGAGTCCATGACAATCTGGATAGGTTTTTGGTGGCAGGCTCTGATCTACTCCACAGTTTTACAAGCTTATTAAGTTTTCAGATAATGAAGATCTAGTTTCTAGAGGACAGAGATCTAGGTGGGATGGAAAACAGAGCAGATGGCAGATGACAAAAGGATCTCACAACAAGCTAAAGTGATGGACTGCATCTAATAGGATGAAATAATAAAAACAATATTCTCTGTCAGGCCTTCATTTCTAGTCAGACAAATACAGAAAGAAAATGTGTTGCTTAGTAGCAGTTCTGACATAGGGAAAGAAAATGCAACATGAGTTAATGAGGCTGCCAGAGGGATTCGTGAGTGTGTAGGCTGTTATTAACAGAAGTATTATTTCTAAAACAAGGGAGGAGATGGGACTGCCCTGATGTGCTTTGTGCTACAGTGTGTTGTGTGCACACGAGGGACGTAGGCAAACTGGACTGTGTGGTGAAAATAGAGGTGCTTTGTCACAGGATGAACTGACATGCAAGGAAGAGCTATTGAATCTGGAGAAGACCTATGGCAGAGGGGAGTGGGCTGGGTAACAGTGCTTCACGAAATATTTGAAGAGCTCATACATTTGAAGTTAGACTTACTCTGTATATCCCCAAAAGAGAAAAAATTAGGATCCATAAGTAGAAGCCACGAGGATACAAATTCCTGATGAAAGGAACCACCTCAGGAAAGAATGCACTCCCCATCCCAGATGTCTTAAAAATAGACTGTCTTGATGAAAATGTGGTAAAGGGCATTTACATGTAATACTGGGTTGCTGACACTATAATTCTGTAATTCCAAAAGCCATGTATGAGCCAGAATGTCCCAGCTCCCCAGCTCCCCCATTGTGCTATCCTGCACCTTCTTGATACTGTTTGTCCTCCATGAGCTTCAGCATTCTATGCTTTGACTGAAGGAACAAAATTGGCCAATTCTTATGTAACCGTGGCTCACTATTCACCATTCTAGGCATCTTAGTTGCATTAACCTGGGTAAGTCTTATAATAATACTATTAGCATGCACTATGACTAGCTCCATTTTGCTTATGAGGAGATGGAGGTGAAGAGGGGTTCCATAACCTGCCCATGTTTCCCACAGCCGAGAAGCGGCAGAACTGTCACCTGAGCTCAGGCATCTCTCCAGCACCTGGGCTTGAGTGGCACCAGCCCAGCTCTGAAATGAGGAATCAGTGGACAGGGCTTGTCTCACCTCCTCTCCCCTTTTGCATGGGAATCCCACTTATATATTTCTTAGGTCCAGGTGTGCTAAGGAGACAGGGAGAGGCGCGAGAGCCCTTAAGAGGTAGCCAAATCAAAGTTTCAAGAAGTAACTTTTGCTATACATGGGACATCTGAACCTGGGGAGAAGGCGCACACTGAAAGGGAAGGGAGGTTCTCTGAAAGGAATGCAGCTCTGTACCCATCTGTGTGGTTATGGGGAACACGGTTCCCTGGGGCACATCCTAAATGTTGGGTGTCCAGTGATGAGCAGGAAATACTGACTGAATGACCCTGTGAAATCACAAATAATGACAGTACATGACATCTGGTCACAAACCAGAAATAATTCTGGGTGTTGTCAAATACATTAGCTTAGGTCATAAACACTAGAATTCTTAAGTAGTTCCAGGGTTCAATATTGACATGTATCACTTAGGATATATTCAGCTGCAGGTAACAGAGATGCCAAACAAATCCGGGTTTAAACAGATAGGATTTATTCTTGTCACTTTACACGAAATGTAGAAGATAGTTGGTGGTATGGGTTTGTGATTCTGGGCCAGTGTCTGTGATTCTCTTCAGGCTTTCTCTTCATGGTCAGAAGCTGACTAGTTCAATCAAACTCAAGATGTGGCACTGAGCAGAGTTCATCTTCATGCGCTTTTTTCTTATCACAGAGGAAAACTATTTTCCAGAAGCTTCCCATCCAATTTTATCTAATGTCTCATAAACAGAGGTGGCTCTGCTTTAGGCTGCAAGTCGGCAGGTTGGCTGGGACAACTGCCCCTTGTGTCTCTCTCCTTCTTAGAGACCTGGGCTACTCAGGGTGTATCTCCTCCAGTCAGAAGCTCCCTAAGAGGCAAACTTTGGCTTGGGATTGGTTCACTCTAGTTCTGCTGCATTCCAAAGCCAAAGTCAATGGGGCAGGAAGGGATACTCTTCTCAAGGAGGTCATGGGGAAGGAGTGAATGTTTACTTAAAGGTAATATGATCTTCCATGAAAGGACTGGATTTAGGCCAACTCCTAGATGGGGGGCTGGGCTGACTTTCCCAGAAACTGAAGGATATTTATCCAATCTTAAATGTGGAAGGCTGCTATTCAGGAAGAAAGAGGTAAATGGTGTTTTTTTTTTTTTAATATTTTATTTACTTGAGAGAGAGCACAAGATGGGGGAAGGTCAGAGGGAGAAGCAGACTCCCTGCTGAGCAGGGAGCCCGATGCAGGACTCGATCCCAGGACTCCAGGGTCATGACTGAGCCGAAGGCAGTCTTTTTTTTTTGTTTTTTGTTTTTTTGTTTGTTTGTTTGTTTTTAAAGATTTTATTTATTTATTTGAGACAGAGAGAATGAGAGAGACAGAGAGCACATGAGAGGGGGGAGGGTCAGAGGGAGGAGCAGACTCCCTGCAGAGCAGGGAGCCGGATGCGGGACTCGATCCCGGGACTCCAGGATCATAACCTGAGCCGAAGGCAGTCACTTAACCAACTGAGCCACCCAGGTGCCCCCGAAGGCAGTCGTTGAACCAACTGAGCCACCTAGGCGCCCCAAGGTAAATGGCTTTTAAGTAGGTAAGGAACAGACAGTGTCAACAGTGTTTGCCTTAATCCAGAAGGAATTTTTATAGTTTTATTCACATCTTAAGCTATTAGGCATTAAGATGTAGTGTGTCTAAGTAGGTAATTGTCTTTTTTTGCCTCACACCTCCAGGGACAGGAAAGAAGATGAGGAAGGGAACAGCCGTTTATTATGTGTCTAATAAATGCCAGAAACTGTGCTGGGAACTTAAGATAGACTATTTTATTTATTTCTCATAGTGCTTTAAGATAAATATTATTATTATAGTTTTATGGAGGAAAAATTGAGGCTTTGAGAAGTTACTTGACAATTTATATTATACAAGGGAGGGGCAGGATTTATGCCCAGGTTTGCCTGGCACTGGGGCTTTATTCTTTCTGTTATACTATGTTGCCTTTTCTATATTTTGTTCAATTTATTTAAGAGCTATTTCTAGAACATTATATGTAGAATCTCCTAGAAGAAACAATTATCTTCAAACAGGATAGTTTTTTATATGTGTGAAATCAGTAATTCCGTCTAAGCCATTGCCTCCACAGATTAAAAGTAGTCAGTTGTTTTTTTTTTAACAATTCCTTTTATTGTATGTATAAGCTTATAATAGTCCCATTTTTCAGAAGGCCCCCAGGTTGTCAGATGTAGAAGAACTCTTAACTAAAATGATCCGGACTAATAGCTGGCTGATTACTCTTGTCATCAGTCTATGTAATATTTAATTAAAGCATGCAATTCCAATAACAAGAGCAATAACATAAGCAGATTTGGGAATATACCCACATTGGTAAGTATACAATACAGCTGGGAGTGCCATTAGGAAATCAGAGGATTCCACAAAAAATAAGATGGGTTCAGAGATCTTCTACAAAAATATGTTTCCTGGGATCTCCCTTAATGGCCTAAGGAAAATTCCTTGCACCCCAAATCACAGATGTAGTAGATTGAAATCCATTTTGTGGTTGAATTCCCCATCAGGCTTGTTGTTTCCCTTCTTTCCCACTTTTGCTGGGTCTTCTGCTTTTGTAACTTTTGTTTTGGTCCGTTAACCCTTTATCAGTGCAATATGCAGTATGAACCCCAGAGAAGGGAAAGTTAATGCAACACAGCCTTTTTTGTCTTTCCCAGGTAATAGGAAAGGGCTTTCCATCTTGGCCGACCCTTCTTATGTTACTGCATTTGGATCTAGTGGTTCAGTTCTAAACAGCTCACCTGGTAAATTTGACCTAGAAATCTTATGATGTCTCGTTTTACAGTTTTTTCTCCCTCTTCTTTCCAGCATGCTGATCCTTAATCCTGGGCACTGTCATCAAAACTCTAGCCTGCAACTCCTAATATTGGAGATTGGACTTTGTGGGCATCATCTACACGCCTTTCAAAACCCCACAGGTAATACTGTCACCTGCGGTGTGGCGGTTTCTTCCCAGTTGTAAGCGGGCCTCACTGGTTCTTTTGAGATCGTATTACGACAGTAAAGCCCAGAGGTTAAAATCTCAGATGCTTTGGTCAGAAAAATCTGAGTTTGCAGAATGATTATACATGTTCTGCCTGCATAGCTTTGGACAGGTTTCTCAGCCTCTCAAAGGTTTAGCTTCCCGATCTGTAGGAAAAGTTCTTTCAATAGTTCCCTTATAGTAGGTTGTTCTGAGCATTAAATCAGACAATAATGCTTGAGATACAGCAAATGCTTCATCCATGGGAAACTCGCATAGTGCTTCTGTGTCAGAGTCTGAGAACTTTACATATATTATCTTGTTTAATCCTCACATAAGCCCCACGAGCTAAGTACTATTAGTCCTATATGATAGATAAGAAATCTGGGGCACAAAGAATTTTAACAGCTCAGTCAGCTATGTAGCTGTTAAGTGGAAGTCGCAGGATTTAAACTCAGGTTGGCTTGTTCCAGAGTGGGCCCTGCTGATCATTCTGTCGTGCTGTCTCTGTTGGTAGTTCTTAATATCAACATCACTGCCCACACCTGCATCACCTTGATAGAGTGAGGAATGGAGAAAGACTGAGGCTCCCTTTTTTGCATGAGGTCATTTTTCCTGCTTTCTTTTACCACCAACTTACACTCCCCTTTTATCCTTCCTGTACAGAAAAGAAATTTATAGCCTCTTCTGTCTGCTTTGCCGCCTGTGCCCAGGAGCATTCCTCCCCACCTCGCTAGGACACCTGATAAGGCATGAACTCACAAGTTTCTAGGTCATGGCTAATTAGAGCCAGTCTCCACGTACTTTAGAAACTTCTGTAACTCTTCCTGTGCACTTAGGAGCTACTGTACTTTGTCAACGGCCTTCCAAAATATTTCCCTTGAACTAGACAGCATGTAAATGACCAGAGCAGACTCAGATGAGCCTAATTACTTCCTATGATCTAGATACTGTACTCCCTTTTAATCTTCCCCAGAGAGTGTTGATTCCCTTAGAAGTCACATCTGGGTTAGCATGTGGAATCCTACTAAATTTATAATCAAGTAAACTATCAAAGAGAATTTTCCAAGGATGATCATCCTCTTCCTACAATGATAAAATTGTAGGAAGTTCGAAATTTTATCTTCGTAATTTTACACTTATATTTAATCCTGTCAAAGTAATTTTTTATTATGCATTATGTTACTTTCCATATTAGTTAATTCCAAAAGTTTGTGTAACCAGAAAATGGTATGTGTGTGATGTTGGTTCTTAGCAAAATCTAGACTTTCATGGCAAACACCTGAGTTATGAACATTTATAAAATAAGACAGTGATCACTCAGGACCAGGTGGTGTTGTGCTGACCTCATTTCCTTTCAGTTAGGGTCATTATTTAGTTAGAGCAAAGCCATACACAAATTGTACTTGACAAAATCTCTGATTATGGTGCTGTGAATAAAGGTGAGCTATGATCTTTGGGATGGTACATGCTAGGGGAATTCATAGCTCAATGAACTACTGAATCCAAGAATCTAAAAAATACTTATGAATGACTTTAGGTCAACCTAGATAACATCTCTGTAAGAGCACATAACAACTTAGTGCTGGCCCTTGTCTTATTTATTTAACTTTTATATCAAAAACTCACACCATATTATGCTTGATGCTATGTAGTCCATTCTTATTTCCATTTGAAAATTAGGATACTTTTATAATTTCTCCTGCATTTTCTGTTGTTCAAGAGCACCTACAGTGTTTCTGAAGTTGATCAAAAGTACCTTTAATACCTGAAACATCAGTCGGCTGGGTCTGGAGGTGTGAGCACATACAAAGTGCGTACTATGAATTGCAATTCTCTCTTTATATCATTGGCTCAGTTCCACCATGCAAGTTTTAATTTCTTTTCCTTATTGGGCAAAACGGAAGCAAAATAGGAGTGGAGTAATTTTGCTCCCTGCCATCTGTTGACTTGTCCTCAACATTCCCTAAGCCTCTGTGTGATTATCTGGTTCTTATTCCTGCCTCTTATTGTTTAAAAATCACTTTCTGTTGTTCTGACATTGTTTTCGGTTTTTAGCACATCCTGAAATTTTGCCTGTCTGACACCACTGTTACAGGTCTGGGACATTTATGCAACAAATTTATGAAGCACGCATTCTAATGGAGGAAGAAAGACGATAAGCATCATAAAGAGACGAAATATGTCAGGGATTATAAAGTAAGCATAGTGGAAAATATACAGGAGAGCAGAGATTTGTAGTTCTGGGTTGGGGGATGAGTTTTAATTTTAAACAGGGTGGCTGAGTGGCTTGGTGAGCCAACATCCTTTGAGCAAAGACTTGAAGGAGATGAGCAGAGGGTTAGCCTTTTGTGACTGAAATGAATTGCATGCTCCTTCCTCCCTTGCTTATACATAGGCTCATATATTCTGAATCAGTTGTAGAAAAAGAGCATTACATTAATTACCCCTCCAATTTTCCATTAATACCATCCCCCACCTTCTCTCACCTTCTTTGGGACTAAGGGGCTAAGATCTACAGACCAGTGCTGTATCCAATTCTTAATATCAGCTGTGAACTAATCCTTTCTTGGCATATAGTAGACACTTAGCAAATATTTATTAAATAAGTGAATAAAGAGCAAATGCCACTGGCTAATCATAGAAGGTGGCAACTTCTGTAGAAGAGCAGATTTTTTGAAACTTCTAGGAATATATTTCCTTGAATGGAATCCTTTGAAGATGTAAGACCTGAAGGCAGACCAGAGGAACAGCAGGTGGTGGATTTGTAGTTTGGGGCCGGAACCCTCTCTGTACAGCTCCTTGAGGAACACCTTTAGTGAGGTGGGCGTAGAAGCTCACTCCATGAGCTGCCTCTGAACTTGGAACTGTACACTCAGACATTGATTCTGTGAGAATAGGAAGTGGGAAAATCACCCATGAGATATTTTTCCATTTAGTTTTTAATCTTCTGAGTGAGCTTTGCTGCTTTCCACCACAAAACAAACATCAAGCAGTTTTTCCCAGGGTCCCACATCTTGGGCGGGCTGAACACAAAAGGCCCTTGCCAAATGTCCTTGCACAGAGTGTGCTGTTTGTAAGGAAAGAAAACAGAAATTCACAAACCATGGAGTTCTGACACACCGTGTAGGAAAACTTTCTGGGATGTAGTTTTTGCTTTGGCTTGAAATATGCCAACTGTGGAAATCTGATGTGTTCCATATTCTGTGAACATAGATAATGAGCAAAAGAAACTTAAAATATGGGTAACCATTGAGCTTATTGTTCTTTTTTTAAAGATTTTATTTATTTATTTGAGAGAGAAAATGAGACAGGGAGAGAGAGCATGAGATGGGGGAGGATCAGAGGGAGAAGCAGACTCCCCGTTGAGCAGGGAGCCCAATGCGGGACTCAATCCCGGGACTCCAATGCGGGACTCAATCCCGGGACTCCAGGATCATGACCTGAGCCGAAGGCAGTTGCTTAACCAACTGAGCCACCCAGGCGCCCGAGCTTATTGTTCTAACTGGAACACTTTTGAGAGTGAAAGGGTCTCCGTTAATCATCATCACATTGGGGAAACAGGCATAAGCCAAGATTGGACTTTCTTAGGCAAACCAGAATATGTGGTGACCCTAAGTAGAGGAAAAGTACTATGAAAAAGAGTGTACAGAGAAGTATAGGTAAAATGTAATATTTTTTTCCTTTGCTGCCCATTTTGCCTTTGACACTACCATCCCTATCGTAGAATCACCAAATCACAGAATTTTTAGGCTCAAATTGTGCTTACAGATCATGCACCCTTCTATTCAAAAGATGGTCCATGGCTAGCAGCACTGGCGTCATCTAGAAGAAATGCAGAATCTCAGGCCCTACACCAGACCTACTGAATCAGAATCTGTGTTATAACAAGATCCTCAGGAGATTTGTGTGAGTATTAAAGTTTGAGAGGCACTGATTTGAGCCACTTAACAAATAAAGAAACTGAGTTTCAGGGAGGTACAAGGATTCATCCAAGTCTCATATCTCCTAAATTCATCATCTCATATCTCCTAAAGCTAGTTTTCCTTCCATAGGCAATGGTTCTCTCCTGTCTCTATACCTTAAAAAGCCTGAAGCTGGCAGAGCAGACCTGAATTCTAGTCCTGGTTTCACCTCAGGGTCAGCAAAGTCACTGCATCCAGTCTCCTCGTCAGTAAAATGAGGAAATTTGACTATGTTGTCCACTAAGTTTCCCTTCAAGTTCTAAAGTTCCATAATTTTATCAATTTTATGAATTCAGGCACTTTGGAAGCCTGAATCTGAATAAGAAGAGTCCCAAAAAACATGGTGTAGGACAAGTGTCTTGATTAATGCTTTTCATGAGGAACACATGTTGTTTGTAACAAGAAACAGGAAGGGCATTCTAGGAGCTGGAATGGCAGAAGCAAATGCTGATCACAGGAAAGAGTATTTGGGGACAATGGAGAAAGGTGGTATGGGATGTTTAAGAAATAAAAAAAAAATAGGGGCGCCCTGGGTGGCTCAGTTGGTTAAGCATCTGCCTTCAGCTCAGGTTATGATCCTGGGGTCCTGGGATTGAGCCCCATGTCAGGCTCCCTGTTCAGCAGGGAGTCTGCTTCTCCCTCTCCCTCTCCCTATGCTTGTGCTCTCTCTCTCTCTCTGTCAGATAAATAAATAAATAAAGTCTTAAAAAATGTCAGGCAGCTTTAAGCATGTTCCTAGTAATTTTAGATCATGGCATACAAAATAGCCTCTAAGTTAAAAAATTTTTTCCTTCATTGGAGGTAGTTTATGTATACACTGCTTCTGAGACTTTCCCTTCCAACCTTGGGCATCTGTCACTATGGGCAGTGTGATGGTTAATTTTAGGTATCAGCTTGGCTGGTTTTTGGTGCCCAGTTGTTTGGTCAAATACTAGTATAAATGTTGCTACCCAAGTATTTTTTAGAAGTGATTAACATTTACAATCAGTAGACTTTAAGCAAAGCAGATTATTCTCCATGATATGGATGGCCTCTTCCAATCAGTTGAAAGCCTTAAAAACAAAGACTGAGGCTTTCTGAAGAAGGAATTTTGCCTAAGACTGCAGTATAGAAACCTTGCCTGAGTTTCCAGACTGCTAGCCTGCCCTGTGGATTTGGGACTCAAGAATGCAACATCAACTCTTGGCTGAATTTCCAGCCTGCCAGCCTGTCCTACCAATTTCAGACCTGCCAGGATAGCATGAGCCTATCCTTAAAATAAATCTCTGTCTTTCTCTACACACACACACATGGTTCTGTTTCTCTGAAAAACCCTGTCTAATATAAGCAGCATTCACAGATCTCTCTCCATTCTTATTTAACCAGACGTTAAGTGGCAGACAGACTTTGAGTGATCTACTGATAAATGTGGAAAGTAGAAAAGTCTTTGTTCCTAAGTTCTGCATGAAGAAGGCAGGGTTCATTTCTGACTCAGTTTATCCTCAGTGTCTACCTAAGACTGTGCCTGGCACAGGGAGAGAAGAGGTACTCAATAAATGTTTGTGAGTGAATTCACATGAGAATAATACTTAGCTGGGACTTTTGAGGGCTTGGGAGAGGGAAGTGGAGTAGCCAAGTCCACTCTCAGTATCAGTATATTGTGATGATTAAGAACACAGACGTGGGGGCGCCTGGGTGGCTCAGTTGGTTGGGTGACTGCCTTCGGCTCAGGTCATGATCCTGGAGTCCCTGGATCGAGTCCCGCATCGGGCTCCCTGCTCGGTAGGGAGTCTGCTTCTCCCTCTGACCCTCCCCCCTCTCATGTGCTTGCTCTCTCTCATTCTCTCTCTCTCAAATAAATAAATAAAATCTTTAAAAAAAAAAAAAAAAGAACACAGACGTGGTTGCAAGGTCTAATCCCAGCTCTGCCATTCGGTATTTGTATGACCTTGGGAAAGTTACTTAAACTCTCTTAATCTCAAAACATGGGTGTAATAATGTGCCTGCAACAAGGGGTTTACGTGGGGCTTAAGTGAGTTAATACAAATAAAATACTCAGAACAGTGCCTGTTATCCAGTGGGCACAATAGAAGTGTTCACTGTTATTACTCTTGTCCTCTCACATCCAATAATGAACACTCGTGTCTGCAATTGTACTAAATGCTGGATAGGGAAAAACAAAAAACAAAACAAAAGGTAAGACAAAATGGCAGCCTTGGAGGAAATCAATCAGACAAAACAGCTACATACAGTGTGATGAATGTGCAGAAAGGCCTATGGAAAGTGCTCAGGAACACAGACGGCAGCTGATTATCTAAACCAAGTAGCCTGTGAGGCCTTTATGAAGGAGGGAAAATTGAAGCTAAATCTTGAAAAATGAGTAAGAGTTCGCAAGACAAAGAAGTGAGAAGGGCATTTCTTGTGGAAGAAGCAACGCTAAGAAAAGCATAAAGGCATGGTTTTGGGACGTGATGAATTCTGTGTTGAGCCTGAGTAATGTCCAAGAAGAAATGTTGGGTCGGCGAGGGAGTCTAGGGCTCAGGAGGAGGTAAAGGCTGGAAGGATAAATCTGGAAGTCACGGTGTTAGCAAATTTGTCACAGCACTTCTGAGCTGTGTACAAGAATGAGCATGTGGGTGAGAAAATTTGAGGGTCATCAAGGTCCACAGCGTTTAAGGAGCATTGGGGGGTGGTACACTTGAAACAGAATTAGAGAGGTAGCAAGGAGACCCAGAAGAGAATAGTACTGTGGGAGCCAAGAAAGAACATTCCAAGAATGAAGGAACGCTGATCTCTCTGTCACTGTGGATTTGCCTTTCATGTAAATGGAAAAATACATGGTCTTTTGTGTCTGGTTTCTTTCTCTTAGCATAATGTTGTAGCAAGTATCAGTACTTCATTTTCTTTTCTGTGGCTGAATAATTTCCCAAAGCCACATTTTGTTTATTCATTCACCAGTTAGTGGTCATTACTTTTGTTTCCACTTTTTGTCTATTATGAATAACACTGCTATGAATATTCATATACAGATTTTTGTGTGAACATATGTTCTTAATTCTCTTGGGTCCAGCAATTAGAGATTCGCTAAATAATAAATTACCATGTAAGCATCCCAAAGAATGATATAGGGTTATATAGGCTCATATGGACCGAATCATTAAATGAAAATACAAGGTACAATGTGTATTGAAAAAACTCATTTTACGATTATAGACAAACAACTAAATGAATAAATATGCAAAAAAAGAATGAAGAGATACTAGGAAGAAAGTAATTATTTCAAGTCTTCCCTTCCCCCTAATACAAACTCCACTATGCAAATGCCTTTAGAACATTCAAAAGGGGCTGCACCAGTGTGCTTGTGTTAAGAAGAAAACAACAGCCACAAAAACCTCACTAATTACATAACTTAAAGGTAATCTTATTTCACCTCTTTGGTAAGGTTTCCATGAATGTGCAATTAAGATAATTGCCAGTAACTATGTGAATTTAGTCAAAGCAGGAAGTATGCTGTTCTAAAACTTGTGTGAGTACAATTAAAAAATAAAAAAGGAAAACATCTGTTAATGCTCTTGAAGAACTTCCAGTGCTTTCAGTCCTAGGATATCACCCAAAAAAATGCCATAAATCTTAGCTTTGTACCCACACAGCCATCGATTCCCAGGGGAGGGGAGGTTCTCCCAATTACCTATTTTTCTTTTGTGGAAATCTTTCCCAAGCAGATGCTGCTCTAACCCGTTACATTGGTGGCCTCTAGTGAGCCTTGCTTCCAGTGTTCACACCTTGGGGGGGTCCTCTCCCCCGGATTCTGGATTGGCCTGTGACTCACAATAACCAATAGTGTGGCCACTATGAAAGGGATACCAAGCCAGTTCTGTGTCTAACCCTTAAGAAGGTCTGGCAGCTTCCCCCTTTTGTGCTCTCTAGAGCCCTAAGCCACCACGTAAGAAGTCTGGGAACTCTGCTGGAGAGACCACCTGGAGAGGCCACGGGGAGAGGACACATGAAGAGAGAGAGGTCCTGAGAGCCCAGCGATCCCAGCGTCCTTCTAGACCCGGTGATTAAGTGTAGCTGAGTGGCCACTGAAAAGCCCAGCAGGGGAACTACCTAGCTGAACCCCACCCAGTTATTGAATCCTGGGCAAAAAACTGGTTATTACGTCTTAAGCCAAAAGGTTTGGGATGATTTGCTAGGCAGCAATAGGTGACCAAAAGGAATAACTGGTCTTTTTTCAGGAGAGGTGTATGAAATTTTGAAGGAATTTAAATAACCTTACCCTGAAGGGTTAAGAACTAGCTTTGTCCTGTTGCAAGTGGGCTCTTCCTGAATCAACCCTTTCCTATCACTGGTAGAGAGACGGAGAGGGTTAAAAGCCAGGGGAACCAAGAGCTTTAAGGGAATTCATTTCCATCAGCCCACACCTTTTCATCACAGCAGCATCCCCTTTCCATTAAGGCAGCAGATCTCAGGTTTTTCTCTCCATCTGCTGTTTTTGTGTGTGTGTGCCTGCGAAGTATACTCAAGCATGCATTCATTCCCTAGGAAATTCCTTTACCTACTTTTCCAGCTGGACTAGTCCCCTGGAACCTACTGTCCTGAGTGTTGCCTCTCATTTTCTTTTTGCCTTCTCCATCCCGTGGACCATCACAGCCCCTGTTTCTCTTTGAACATCCGTTCTCAAAGCGTGCCTGAGGGGCCAGCAGCACCAGCAGCGTCGGGGGATTTATTAGAAATGCAATTTCAGATTCCACCTCAGACCTACTGAAGCAGAAACTCCGGAGTTGGGGCTTGTGATCTGTTTCAACAAGTTCTCTAGGTGATTTCTAATGTACACTAATGTTTGAAAACCACCGCTCTAGAACACAGGCCAGCAAACTTTTTCTGTAAAGAGCCAGATAGTAAATATTTTAGACTTAGGAAGCTATATGGTCTCTGTTGCAGCCGTTCCCAACTCTGCTATAATAATATGAAAGCAGGCACAAACAACACGTAAATGAACAAGCAGGACTGTGTTCTAATACAATATCACTTATAGCTCAGTTTCATACAGTTTTCCTGTGTCATAAAATATTGTTACTCTTTTAATTCTTTGCAACTATTTAAAAAATGGGAAAATTATTCCTAGATCGAAAAGCAGGCCGTGGGCTGAGTATGGCCTGCAAGCCTCCGTTTGCAAACGCCTCCATTAGGCAAAATGGCCCTAGATCATCTCTGCTTTGCTCTTACTCCGGGCACCTTTGGCTGACACATCCATCTTTAGCTCAGCAGTCTTTCTTTCTGAGGCCCCTGGGTGATGTCCCATATTCTAGGCCATTGATCTTCCCTGAAGCCATGTCTTGAGGAAATGGTTCCATTTGGGCCATTGGGTCTGATTAAGAAGAGGTCATCTGTATATGGCTCCTAGCCAGGGCCTTCCTTTACCATGCGAACTTAGCCTCAGGTCAGCCTCAATGGGAGTGGATTCAGGGCACTCTGCTCCCAGCCGATTGACCGACAGTATAGTCCATGATGAGCCGGGACCCCCACTGACCCCAATGAACCGAAAGTATGGAGTAGAGATGACCCCTCCAGAGCCATTCCAGGCAGGGATGATCATGGACCGGGCCACGTCCCTATAGCTACTTCCCTCTGGAGCTATGCTCCCAGGACTGAGTGCTCCCTGGGGGCTGGAATCAGGGTTGTTCCTTTAGTGCTTCTCCAAATCACACCTCCCTCCCGTGTGGGCTAGGAGGGGAGAAACGTGTGTGTCTTGTGTGTGTGTGTGTGTGTGTGTCTTGGCACAGTTGAGCGGGGGTGCACAGGGAGCAGTGTGCTGGGAAAGTGGCACACATTAGAGTCTTCTAATTTTATTTATTTATTTATTTATTTATTTATTTATTTATTTATTTATTTTTTAAATTATTCATTTGAGAGAGAGAGAGCGCACAAGCAGGGAGAGGGAGAAGGAGAAACAGGCCTCCCGCGGAGCAGGGAGCCTGATGCAGGGCTCGATCCCAGGACCCTGGGAACATGACCGGAGCCAAACGCAGACGCTCCACCGTCTGAGCCACCCAGGCGCCCGAGTCTTCTAATTTTGAAAGAGAAAATAATAACTCTGAGTCCTGCTGATGTCTGGAGCGCTGACCTCCTCGCTCCCCGCTTCCCTTGCCCTCCCCAGGGAAAGCACAGCTACCTTAAGGGCGAGTGGTTTTGACTTTCCCAGGCGGCGCGCGCGCACACACAGGCTTGCAGCCCTTTAGGCAGCTTCCTCCCCCGCCGCTGCTCTGGGAATTGCAGCGCTGCCAGGCTCCGGCGCTAAATGGCAAGCAGATGGAAAGATTTTTGGGGGGTACTATTAAAAGAGGCAAAAACATTTCAGGGCTTCTTGTTTCTGGCAGAGCTGATGGTTTTGTTGTTGTCGTTGTTGCCATCTACGCAAAGCAGAAAGGTGTCAAATTGGTGAACTTCTTTTCCTGCCTCAGAATCGGAACAGAATCCCTCTCCTGAAAAAGATCGGGAACACGGCGCATCCATCACTGTATACAAGCTTCCCCAGATGGAGCTCAGCAGGAGGCCTTCAGTGCGGGCGGGGGTGGGGGTTCGGGGCTGCAGCCTGAGCGGAAGGGTAAAAGGGGTTTCCTCACCTCCTCACGGGTGACTGCTGCGTCACACGGCATGGGAGAAGAGGAGGGACGGGCTGCTAGAAGGACTGGGACAATTGCTATCATTAGCAGTTATCATGAATGGGGCACTCCACACAAGAGATGGTGAAGTAGGGGACTGGAGAGACCAGGCAGCTTGCGCAAGGTCACCAGTCAAGTGGCCGAAACTGATGGCAGTTCCAGGTGTATTTGGTTCCATGTTCCTTCAAGCACTCCATGGTACCCGCCCAGCATCCACGAGTCCTAATTAGCCCTTGTTCTAACACTAGCACTTCAGGATGCTCCGTGCCACATGTTGTTCTAAGCACTGCTCCTAATTAACTCATTGAATCCTCATCATTATATCGTAGACACCATTATTGTCCAAGTTTACATAAGAGGCAACTGAACTACGAAGCTAGCAAGGAGCTCAGTCACCATCAGAACCCAAGCCCACCGGCATTAGACACTTGCTCTCAGCCGCTGCACTAAGGCTCTGGATCGAGACAGAAGGTTAGAATCCTTGGTTAGCTGTATGATCTTTGCCAGGTTATGTAATATCTCTGAAAGCCAGCTGTTTTATTTATAACATGGGCCCAACAGCATTAACAGCAAGAAGTAAGGGAACTGTCCCCTAACAGCTTACTTGCCAGGCAGGTGGCAGAGACTTAAGTGGAGGTTTATTGATTTTTTTTTTTTATACAGTCCATCCAGGCTAAAGGTAGGGAAACAGACTTTTAAAACCTTTTTAGTAATTTTTTTCTTACTCAAAAATACATGTACATTATAGAAAATGCAGACGAGGATGAAGGCAACAGTCTCAAAATTCCAGCAGTATGAGATTATTATTGTTTTGATATATAGTCTTCTGATTTTCTTCTATGCATATAAATGCAATTATTTCTATAAGGTTGAGATTATATTGTCCATTATGTAGTACGCTAAATTGTGTATTATGGACATATTTCTACATCATTAGATCTTCTACAGTGTCATTTTGAAAAACATACAGTTTGTACTGAGTGGTTACACTGTAACTTGTACAGTCAGTTCTCTATTGTCAGACATTCAGGTTGCTTTCAATTTTTCCCTATTTTATAAAGTAAAGCTTTGATGAAAATTCTTGAGTTAAAAGTAAGAACACAGACTTTCATGTCATTTGATATTTAAGCATCCCATTTGAGACCTGCATCTGTGTCGCTTTCTGGCCACATATTTACCATGTAACCTTACCGAGTTACCCTTTATGAGTTTTAGTTTTTCCATTGGTGAAGGAGGACAACAATACTAATAACCACCTCACAAAATGACTGGAAGCATTAAATTGAGTGACTCAGCGTAGACAGTGTGTGTCAGGTCAAATGATACGCATATTTTCAAGACATAGGATAAAATTGCTCTATTACCTTCCAGAAAGGTTGAGCTATTTATATCCTTGCCAGCAGTGTTAAGACAGTACCCATTTCCTTAGGAACTTGATAACGTTGAATATTAACATAGAAAAAAAAAACTGTGCTAATTTGATTTGCAAAAAACATTTTCAGTGCTGTTTTAATTTGCATTTCTGATCATGTGGATTTTTAAATAAATGTGTACTTATGTGCATCACGTGGTTCTACTGACTGAGGAAAGAGAATGCTGACAAGTGAACAAAAATACTCAAAATGAAGGATGGCAAAGAGTCATAAGATATGCAGCTGGAGGGGAGAGACCAGACTTGGGAGAATAACACTTCATCCTCATATAAACTGTGCCTCCAGAGACCTGAGTTATTTGTAGGGAGCACTTTCCATGGGGTTGTCTGGAAATTTGAGGCACCCACATTTAGAATCTAAGTCTCCGTTGGAGGACAGATGAGGGAGATGAACCTATTCTCCCCAGTTGGTTTGCCACGTGGCTCCAGACCTGGCCGTAAAACTCTGGGAGTTAGTCCTTGGCTCTTCTTCAATGCTTTATTCCAGCTCAGAGGAAAATAAGCAGGATATGGAAAGAGGGTTGAATCTAGCCTTCTGAATTGAGGTCGCCAGACTTCTAGGGTGTCGCACACACCCACACGCAAACATTAATGAAAGGTACTTTCAATTTTACCAAGTTCATCTACTGATTAATTTCTTGCCTGAGGTCTTTTGCAGTGCACTTATTACTCTGACCTAGAACTAGAACTGCATTGATTCACTCAATCATGCTTGACGCTATGGATGCAGAGATACACAAAATATGGTCATGTCCTGAAGATGCTCGTTTTTAAAAAAAGGTTTATTTCTTTATTTGAGAGAGAGAGAGTGCAGGGTGAGAGGGGGAAGAGCAGAGGGAGAGAATCTTCAAGCAGACTCCCCGCTGAGCTCAGAGCCCAACACGGGGCTGTATCTCAGGACCCATGAGATGATGACCTGAGCTGAAACCAGGAGTCAGATGCTTAACCTACTAAGCTACCCAGGTGCCCCGTGAAGATGTTCTTAATGACCTGGGGGAAATCCTCATCCACTTGGCAAATGTTTCCAACTCGGTGCCTTAGGAAACTTGTAGGTACATTTTTTAAAATGTATCTAATTGTTAACAGGTGCCAAGGAGCTTCCAGTGGCTCCTCTCTCTTGAAGGACAATGTGAGTATAGGGCTAGGTGGAGAAGGGACGTTCCTGCTCTGAGAGCCACAAACCAGCTTGTGACCTTACTCTGCCATGTGTTGTCCGCTCCGAACACTTCCAGTGGTCAACTCTCAGACCCCAGGGTGCTGCTCTGTTACGTGTTCCTCTGCCTTACTGGTGGACAGGCCCCAATATCCTCATGGCCAGCCTTCTTTCTGTCTCCTGGGACACTCCAGCCCTTTCTAAGCACTTTAGAGCGGAAGAAGCCAATAAATGCCCTTTAAATGACAGATTCCCCTTCCTTGCTTTTCTTTATTGTTCTCAAGGAAAAATCTTGTGTTATCTTTCCCTTGACCAATTCCTCAGGTCATTTGTCACATTTGTTTGTCTTGCCACCTTCTTGTTCACCTCCAATAGCCAGTCTATCCTTATGCCTTTCTGATTTTGCCTCCTCAAGTCTGCTCACCTCTGATCATCTTCAGCACTGTCACCTTCTGTCAGGCTACCATCATCGCTCCCCAGGACTCCTGAAACTTTGGTTTCCACATTTTTAGTCTTCTCTTCAGTTCATTCTCCCCACCAAGCCTGGGAGATCTTAAAATACTTAAACGGCTTCCCATTGCTTTTAGGAAAGTTACAAGTCTTTAATACTAGTCCCTGTGCACATCTTTAACTTCACCTCACAGCCTGATTCCTTGGGCATCTCCACCCTGGCCATGGCCATCTTTCAGTTTCTTGGACCATTCCGGTGCTCTTCTGCCTCTGAACCTCTGCACTTATACTTTTCTCAGTCTGGACCACTTTCCCCCATTCCCCATTGAAATCCTCTGAATCCTTCAGCTCTCCTACCAGAGGTCACTTCTTCATAGAAATTCTTCCTCACTTCCCTGACCAAGTCAAACCCCATTCATGTTCTTAGCTCTCTATGTAATTTGTCTGTCGTGGGCTCTTTCACAATTCATAAATGTATATTTGTGTAATTATTTAACTTACATCTGTAGTCAATTAGACTCTAAAAGATAAAGGAAGAAACATGGTGTTCCCACTACTGTATTCCTAGCACACATTTGGTATATAGTAAATAATCAGTAAATTTTGTATTAAAATAAGGAGTGAAGAAATGATTTAACAAGGACCAGTTAGTTTTCTCAAGAAACTCTAAGATTTTGCCTCAGAAATAGAACATACTTATCTATGTATGTAGGAATCTTCTTGGTTTTGTCACAATGGGGAACTTTGGGTAATAGGATCAAGGAGGCATTTATCTTGGGTGTTCCATGAATAGGGAGAATCACCTCAGAGTTTCTATTCTTTTGTGCCAATTTTGTACATTATCTCGATTTAGGGTGGACATAGTATAGGATAATATAGTAAATGTGTTTAATTAAATTACTTCTCCTCTAATACCTCTGACTCTTGACCTACTCACCAGCCCTTGTCACAGATTGATGCAGGGACCCTTTCAGCACTACAGGGACATGCTCTTCTTGCTGCCCCAATCATTTGATCATTAAAAAGGAGTTTCTGTCTTTGTCATTACTTTGATGGTTCTCAGGAGTACTGGTCAGGCAGTCCATAGAATGCTCCTCAATATGTGTTTGTCTGATATTTTCTTTCTTTAATTGAAATATATTTGATATATAATATTGTGTAAGTTTAAGGTATACAACATATTGATTTAATACATTTATATATTACGATATGATTGCCATTGTAGTTTTAGCTGGATAAAGGGTACAGAGAAACCTCCCTAATACCTTTGCAACTTTCTAACAAATATAAAATTATTATATTAAAATGTATGTTAAAATTAAAGGTTTCTTTTTTTTTCATTTGTAACAATTCTTTTCCCTATACATGGGTACAAATTGAGCATATGTATGTGTAAGAACTGTGTATCATATTTTCTCCAAGTTCTCTGCCTGGAATATGAGCCTTTCCCCATCCATCTATCCTAATTTTACTTATATTTTTAGGTCCAGCTAAAGTTCCATAAGAATAATTTTCCCCTTTCTTGAGTAATTGCCATATGCCAAACAATATGCTGAGCTTATGCATGTGGTGGAATGGGTATCTTCTTCTCTATTTTTAAAATAAGTAAGTGAAAGAACCAAAGCTTAGACTCTGAATAACTCAATCAGTGTCATCTAACTGGCTCCAAAATCATACATTTAATCTCACTGTGCCCTTCTGCCTCCATTTATTCCCAGAAGCAATTCTTGGTCAGTGTTAGTCTTACTTACCCTCTCTTCTTCGGAGTTGCTGTAGTTCCCTCTGGCTGTGACACTCAGCTCCAGACTTGATTATGTTCTGTGCTAAGTTGTTGGGCTTCCACGTAGATTCCCCTTGTCTCCCCACTTGTCCTTGTGCAATAGAAGAGTGATGGCTACCATCTCTGTTCCTCCGTACATTGGGCTAAGGTGGGTCTACATCAGGCACCCTTCAGAGTTGCTTACCCCACACCATGGATGGAGTAGTGGAAAAAAATGGAGCAGAAGTTCATTGAGGGAACAGACTACATGAGGAAGAAGGCTGAGGGAACATCCTGTAACACGCAGGGTGCCCAGTGAGTCAGTCAAGCCTTCGGAAGTATTACAGTAGTTGTGATCACATTTGCACATGTCCCAAGCAGCTGAATAATCATAAAAGGAAGTATTGCATCCATGGAAAAGGCAAGCAATAGGCTTCTTTGAAAACAGTGTACATCTTATCGTTGGGATGGCATTTGGCAAAGTAGAAAAACATATGCCGTGGTGGTGAGTGTTAAAATAACAAACCACAGCCCCAACCAAGCATAACAAACCAAGCAGTTTGGTTTTTCTTAATTACAAGTTGTTGCAGCTCTTTTCCTTTCTCGATTGTGAGCCTCTATCCTAATTGTCTCACAGGCTTGCAGAGAGGAGACTCTTTAGCCTATATTTGCATCATTACCCGTACACCATCATATTGTCTTGCTAACCAGTTTTCCATGCATGTGCTTGCTGGGTTTGGTCTGGTTTTGTTTTTTTAATTGTATGTTCTGTTGCTTAACTACTTTTTCTTCATAGTCAACCCAAATTCCCCCTACCTCTGCTTCTGGTCATGAAGCCCCCCTCTCTCAAATCCTTTAGGTCACAATAATCAGGCTACGTTGCTTTTTCCTCTCAGGCATTTTGAATGAGACTCACTCCTCTGAGTCCATTTTCAGAAAAGCAGGTCATAGTCATAAAGAATAGACTTCCTGAGTGGTGACTCTCTGGCTCATCATTCATCACTTCTTTATGAACAGTAGGAAAATAAATTTCATGTGACTCCAGGCAGGTATCAAGCAAGATCCTCTGTTGAGTCCTGTGAGGATATAGGCACTTTTATGGAACTGGGGAAAAAAAAATAAGTTTTCTGTTTTTCAACCTGAGATTTCTCCTTTCATTTTAAAATCTCAGTTGCTTCCATTTTTATCATTTCAGTAAATCCTGGGAGATGATTCTGAGGAGTTTATTTGTATAGTTTGAGACAGAAGAGTGCTCCAGTGAGTAAGGGACATAAAGAGGTGTTCCCCCCGCCCGCCCCCTCCCCCCACCAGTCCAACAGTAGGCACAGTCTTGAATTTATTAAACCAGAGGTTATGGTACAGGAAAAGGTAATGAGCCATGTGGACCCTTTAGTTCTAAACTGCTTTTACTTAATTGTGACTCAGCTCCACAGGATGAAAAATCATTTGGCTACAGCCCATAATCAAGAGATATTCACACTACAAAAGAAAGTCTCTAAAGAGTGACCCTGGACTTGACTGTAATTATTACCGCAAGGCTTTTGAAAGCTCTGGCAGAGATTTTGACTTAAAATTAGTTGAAGAGATGGAAAAATTCATCCTTTACCCTTCAAGGTCTTCTGCCTGGACTTAGAATTAAATTTACATGAGACAGATTAACAGGAATAAAAAACAAAGTTGTATGACGTGTGTATGGAGGCCCAATAATGAAACTGAGTCCTAAGGGAATGACCGAGGCAGACAGTTTTTATACTTTTTAGACAAAGAGACAATAAATCTGTGAGGAATTGATGAGAAAAAGAAAAGTTAACATTGGGAGCTTCAACTGCTAAGGAATTCCAAACAGAATTTGGGCTGGGGTCATCAATTAGTAAAAAGTAACAAAGGTTGCTTATCCAGCATTCTGGGTTTTATATTCCCTGTCTCTGGTGATAAGGTTGGTTCTTTACCTCCTGGTTCAGGGAGGGTACCTTTCCCATGGGAGGTTTATGTGCTGCTTCCTGGGGGACAGAGGAGGGTCTGAGTGTCCTGCTTGCACTTGCTATCTCTTAAGTAACTTGCATTTAAAATAATCAATATGCCAAAGTGGCCCATTTGGGAGCAACCTGCCCTTGTGCCTACACAGTCTGGTATTTTTTCTGGTAGACTGGTAGACTGGGCAACTGTCCTCTGTCTTTGAGGAATAGTGAACTTAGAATTAAGGTGGAATACACTACCCTTGATTTGGCATGTGGGGTTTCATACAGGGCTGAGAGAGAGGAGCATTCTGGAGGTCCCCCTTCTATGTGGCAGTACAGCTATTAGTAGATGAAGATCAACAGCCTAACTGTGCATGTCTCTATCAGAAGCCTGGCCCCTAGGACTGAGCCACCAACAGGAATACCTGCAAAACTGTCAGAACAGTTACTGCGTGAGCAAAGGAGCCTATATGTGTTCCCTTTCTGGAGAAACCCTGGCTCAAAACACGGCCTTCCGAGTCACCTCCTTACACACAATAAAACAGCATTATCCAGTTCTTCAAGAATAAGCATAAAGCATGGGGCACCATAGACAAAATATGCCTATTTTATTGTACTTGAGAAGCCCATTCCAAGAAGAAATTCTGAATAGTTCAAATACGACCCAGGCCAAAACCTAAGGATAAGGGCGGAAAGGAGCTATGCTAATTTTTTTTTTCCGAAGTCTAATTTGAAAATGTTGCCTTACTTTTCATCTGTGCTCAGCTTCATTCATTCATTGATTCATTCACCGATTCATTCATTCACTCATTCACCAGCCGGGAGCCAGGGCCTGGGCGGGGCATGGGAGATAGAATGGTGAAGGAGGCATGAGATACTCATAGGCGAAAGAGCTACGGGCAGGAACAGCCTTGTTATTGAAACTGCTTCCTCCTGAAGACTTCTTTAAAATAATATCACTGCAGTTGCTGAAGTTTTCTGGATGTAGCTTGTTAACTGAATGAAGATGTTGTTACTTTGGGGACTCAAGTTCAGTGGTGACAAGCCCCGAACAAGTGTCATGTCCAGAACTTGCCCCAGTAGTTGGGGGGGGGATGCTCAATTGCGGGTAGCTGTTTTTGGGGAAGAGCCTTGATAGAAATCTCTGCAGGGATAGTTCCTGGCATCAATGGGGGTGGGGTGGGGCGGGTCATCCGACCTACTTTTATTTCCACAGGAATCCTTAGGGAATTCACCACAGCCCTCTGTGACTGTTGGGTGGATAAAAGGAGTAGAAAACCAGTTGGCAAGGCTATGGGTGCTCTGTCAAACCAGACAACAGGGTATCTCGCAAGTCTCAGAGCTTCTCTCGCTGTGTAACGGATGCAAAGGACATTGACACTGATGAAACAAGGGGCCCGAAAAGGGTGTCTATTTGATGTGTGTGTGACGGAGGTGGGGGCGGCCGTGTTGGATGATGGAAACCCGAGGCTTGGAAAGAACGAAGGGTAGATGTTTGTGATTGTAACATAGTACCTTAAAATCAGTATTTCACTAATTAGTTTTCTTGGTGAAAATGATGTGACATGTTAGATCTATAAGAAGAGATGACCAGAAACGTGATAAAGCTAAGAAAATTGCAGCAAATGACACTCCTGTGGCAAGTCCTCCCCAAAATGCCACATTCTGTGTTTTTATAAAGCCCTCACCCAAACACACAGCCAAAGACAAGGCTTTTGTCGAAAGTTTCTGCTCTAAGTGAGAATGTGGGGTTGGAAGGATATGTACAATGATATGATTCTCTCAATCATAGTCTTTGGTTAGGGTATTAAATTAAGCTTCAACAGGCGCCACTGTTTGTTTTAACGTGGTTGAGGAAGATGGAAAATTACAGCCATCTCTTCTTACAAAAGGTTTTTGGAAGGTTACTGGTAATGACTTACCTTTGTCGGAGAGAAAGCTTTGAAGGGAGTCTGGGGAAGTGTAATTGAAGGAGCTGCGTGAGCTCTGTAAGGGAGTTCAATATTCCTTTCCTACAAGCCCTCACTACATGAGTGCTCTAGGAACTATATAATCTTTCCCTCTCTTCCCTTTAGGAGTTGGTCACAGATAGAGAAGAGATATTGGCACCTTCTGTGAGACAAGCTCTATATTGTGAGGTTTGCTATTTTGTAGGCATGTTCTGGGATATGAAATGTTCTGGACCTCATTTTTTTTTTAATTTTATTTTATTAAGTTATGTTAGTCACCATGCATTACATCATTAGTTTTTGATGCAGTGTTCCATGATTCATTGTTTGCATATAACACCCAGTGCTCCATTCAATATGTGCCCTCCTTAAATACCCATCACCAGGCTAATTCATCCCCCCCCCCCTAAAACCCTCAGTTTGGTACTCAGAGTCCATAGCTGGACCTCATTTTTTGCTCATCTCACAAATATACTTAAAAAATCCAGATGAGACTCCTCTAACTCATAGATGGTGACCTTTTTGAGCTCCTGTCTCAGGGCTCACACCTTGACAGAGTCACCCCAAACCTCACCATTTACATGTACTCACAGATTCTGCTTTGATCACCTTCTCCAAGTGCAGGTACACACAGCCCTCCATGACCAGCCCAGCCCCGACTCCAGGAGTGAAAGTCCCCCAAACCCATGCTGATGGCAGTGGGTGTCCTGGGGTGGCTTGACAGAGCTCTGGCATCTTCTACTTGGGAAATCCTCAGCTCCTCCTTCCCAGCTGTGTGAAAATAGAAACTTAAGAGGCTGAGAGAGTTAACTTCATGCAGAGTTTTTCTGTCCTCTGAATCCTTTTTCTTGCCATGGTCTGAGTCTGTAGGACCGGCAAAAGCCACAAAGAGCCATGAGCAGTCCCTGGGTAGCAAGTTGGATGGAGCAGCTCCATCGTGGGAGGCCTTTGCCCTGTCAAAGGACCCGGGATCCTCTTCAGTCTAGAGGCCACATCAGCGGCATTAGCATCTTTCCCCATGTTGGGCAAAATGAGGTGTGACAGTAGGGTAGGCTGTCTCATTTTTCCTCCATACCCAGGAGAGTGTTTGGTCCTTGCTACGTACAAATTAAGACCATCGGATTAAGAGCTTTCAAAATTTAAGAGCCTTGGAGATTATTTAGTCTAGTAGTTTTCAAATGCTCTTTAGCTATGAAACACTTTGTTTGGGGAAACATTGTGGAAGCACATTCCTGAAAACAGAGAAAGACAGACATGTTCTGATTGAAGCAGGAGTAGGGTAAATCCTGGACCCTGCCTATTTAGATCCCAACTCAGAGGCTTTAAGAGTTGCATGGCCCAATATGGCAGCCACTCACCACATGGAGCTATTTAAATTAAAATTAATTAAATAAAATTGAAAATTCAGTTTCTCAGTCACGCTAGCCATATATCAAGCACTCAGTAGCCATTTGGGGTGAGTGACTACCAATTAGACAGCATGGGTAGAACATTTCCATCATAGCAGAAAGTTCTATTGAACAGAAGTTCAATTGGACAGCAATGCTCTAGAATCAAGGATATCTCTAAGGGGGACTCTGGAACTTCTAGGACTCTGAGAAGCCCAGGTAGAAAACCACTGCTAATCTAACACCTGAGCAAGAAGAGAAGTCCAAAGAGGTGGTGTGGTTTGCCAGCCACATGACTGCTTATTAGAGAGCCAGAGTCTTACCTCACATCTCCTGCTCCAGGTCTTCCTTCTCCCAGAGTCTTACCCCCTAGTCTCTGTTGCCTCTCCAGGGTTCACCAGGCCCTCTAAGCCTTTCTCGAACATCCCTACTATTGAAAGACAGGGAACTCAGGTCCCAGGCATCTCAGAGATTTAGAAAGGGATTTTAAATTTTATACATGTACAATCAGCTTTAGGCACTTACATAGAGACATTTAAACTCACATCAGGCCCAAGCAGATGTAGAGGGAAATACTGTCAATTAGTGAGAGGCTAATTAATCTTTCTTTGCCACATACACTCTGGCAACATCTAGAAAGTGCTGTTTTGCTCAGAGCCGTGGGATCCTTTGCTATGGAAACAATGCATGATTATAATGTTGATTTCTTGACTTTGTTCAGAAGCTGGAGGTGGAGGGCAGATTTTGCCAGCAGTCACCCCTGCAGTTAGAAAGGGAAGGAATTAGGAAATAGAAAAATCCTTTCATTAGTGAAGCAGGGCATTTTGGATTCCCTGCTTTTCATAGAATAAGCATAGTTTACATAGCATCTTCCAGTTCAGGTATTTCAAAGTGATTTCCTAAACACATCTTGTTATTTCTCAATCTGAGTGTTATTGTTATTTTGCAGCACAGAGGCTTGGATGAGGAAACTGTTACCGATGAGGCTTTTCAAGGGCAGAGGCATCCTGCACAACCTGGGAACAGGCTGTGCTTTTTTGCAGGGGCTCAGAACTTGCCTGGTTCTTCCACATGTTTGATAACTTCTTCCTTCCTGCCCAAATCCCCCTGTGGCTGCTACTCCGATATGTTTACTTACAGGCATATGTCCTAAAAAGGGCCAAGCCAGCAATGGCATCTGCATGTGTCATCTAGCCAGCCAGCAGTCTTGGTAGCCACTAAGTGGCCCAAAGTTAGGGAAGGCGAACTGCGTGTCAGGCAGAGTGCTGAGCATAAAGGCAGTTATGTAAATGAAGAGAACAGTTGCTAGTCATGGAGACGGACTCCTGAACTCGTATTTACAACATGGTGTGGTGTTTGTGATAGAAGCATTTGCGAAGAGTGATGGGAACTGTAAGGAGGCTTTAGCTCCCATCACTACAATGAAATTGTTCTAATACCACGCCACTAATCTTCTGTATGTGTTACTTCCTTAGCTTCTTTGCCTGTCTAGATAATTTTCATTCATCCATCAAAGTTCAGTTGAGGTCACCTTTATCTGTGAATCCTCTTTGACCACCTACCTTTCTGAATGGTAGGCAGAATTGGGTGCGTTATCCTCACTGTCCTTAGGGTGGCCCATAAATTTCTCTATTCAGTATACGCATTGTTTTGTAATTGTTTGTTTGTGTTTCTACTACCCCTTTAGAATATGAGCTTAACCCCTCTGAGGCCCAATTTCTTCACCTATAAAATGGAAGTGTAAGGAGAGTACAGAAGTTTTCAAATGAATGGTAACTAATATTACTATATGAATGGATGGAAGGATGGATGAATGATGTGGAGGATGTAATATTAAGTTGGCTCATGAAAAATTAAAAGAAATTGTCAGGTGGAGATGATATCTTAATTTTAGTAATATTCTACTTAAAGTTTGCAGTATATCTAAAACTGGGAACTAGTTTGTTGAAAGTTCATCATTATTAACATCATCAGCGTACCTTTATTTCATTTATTTATTCATTTATTTAAAAAGTATTGTTGGCAAGGATGGAACGCTCTTGCACTGTTGGTGGGAATGCAAACTGGTGCAGCCACTCTGGAGAACAGTATGGAGATTCCTCAAAAAGTTAAAATTAGAGCTACCCTAGGACCCCGCAATTGCACTACCAGGTGTTTACCCAAAGGATACAAAAACACTAATTCAAAGGGATACAAGCACCCCTATGTTTATAATGTTTATAGCAGCATTATTTACAATAGCCAAATTATGGAAGCAGCCCAAATGTCCATCAATAGATGAATGGATAAAGAAGAGGTGGTATACCCACATACACACACACAGACACACACACAGGAATATTATTCAGCCATCAAAATGAATAAAATCCTGCCATTTGCAATGACATGGATGGAGGTAGAGGGTATAATGCTAAGCAAAATAAGTCAGTCAGAGAAAGACAAATACCATACAGTTTCACTCACATGTGGAATTTAAGAAACAAAACAAATGAGCAAAGAAAAAAAAAAGAGAGAGAGACAAACCAAGAAACAGACTCTTAACTATAGAGAACAAACTGAAGGTTACCAGAGGGGAGGTGGGTAGGAGAATGGGTTAAATAGGTGATGGGGATTAAGGAGTGCTTTTGTCATGGTGATCACTGACTGGGTAATATATGGAATTGTTGAATCACTATATAGTATACCTGAAACTAATATAACACTGTATGTTAACTATATTGGAATTAAAATAAAATTTAAAAAATAAATAAGAAGTATCATACACATATAGATGGGATTTGGGGGAATTTTTGGCAGAGGAAGGACACAGAACCCTCTCTGGAAGAATTTAAGGTTAAAGATACATGAAATGGTTAATCCTGCAGACGTATAACTAGTGAATGCAAAAATAAAAGAAATATATAAAGATACATAAAGGACATGTATGATGAAAACAACAGGTGTTCAGAGGGTGCAGATTTTGTTCTGATTTTGGATTGAGGAAATTTTCACGAAAGAGATGTCTTGACTAGGCCTTTTAAGATAGGTACCATTTGGAAGGGGTGGTTGGTTTTCCAGCACTAGTAGATCAGGAGCATGGACAGGGTGGACACAGGAGACAACAAGTAACCCATCCACCTAGAGCAGAGGTCTTACACTGAGGAATTGTAAGAGCCAAGATTCATCCATTTATACAGCAGACTCTTATTGAATTCCTGTTATGTGCCAGGCACTCTTCTAGGCATGGGAAGTACAATAATAAACAAGATGGAGTCCTGATTACAAGGAATTTACATTCTAGGGGGCAAGATAGGCAATTAAAACATAGAAACATGAATATATAATAATGTAGGAAGTGGTGAGTGCCATGAAGAAAAATAAAGTAGGAAAAGGGGAAAGATAGAAATTTCTGGGCTGCTCTAGTAAGAACTCCTGTTTGGACGGACAATATCAACAAAGTCTTCCCTGATGATGTAGCATTTAAAAGCAGACCTGGATGGAGTGGTGGAAAAAGCCACACAAATATCTGGGTAAAGTCATTACAAGTGGAAGAAACATAAGTGCTAAGACTCTGAAGTAGCAGTGTGCTTGCCAAATTTGAAGAAAACAAGGGGTCTAGGCAAGGATGATGAGCAAAGGGAAAAGTAATAGAATATGATATCAGAGAGGTAGGCAGGGGCTAGCTCAAACAGAATTGGATAAGCCATAATAAAGGCTTTGGATTTCATTCTAAGTGTGCTTGGGAATCATCTGGGGGCTTGGACTATGAATGGCATAATTATGCTTCCAAAAGATCCCTCTGACTGATGTACGAAGTACAAGTAGTAACGGAATCTTAAGTAGAAACAGAGATAATAATTACTAGGCTATGTGACGATGATGATGGTGATGATGATGATGATAACAGAGTACTAAATACTATTTTAAGTGCTTCACCTATATTAGATTATATAACCCCAGCAAAGTTCCATCAGTAATTTACTATGATAATCCCCACCTTAAGGGTGAAGAAATGCAAACACATAGAGGTGGAGCATATGTGGCAAAGCTGGGCTTTGAGTCCATGCAATACCCACTTCCCCAAACTAACTTCCTCCTAGATTTGTACTAAGTGTATCAGTGGAGATGGTGAGGAAAAGGTTGAATCTGGGGTATATTGGTTCAAACGTATTCACTGTTTCACTGTTTGAAGAAAAATGAAGGAAGGAGAACCAATAAATGAAAAATCAATTCAAGAGGCTCCTGGTGACAGAAATGTCTGCACCTCCACAGGTTCTTCTTTGGGTGTTACTTGACCAAACGATGAGTCATTTTCTGGTTTCTTCAGAATCCACAAATTGATTACACTAAGATGAGGCATAGCTGCCTTACATCTCCTTCTAGTGCCATATAAGTTAAATTCAGTGACACTGGATTATATATCATTTATATATCAGCCTTCTGGCTACCATTGGGAAAAAAAGTCCTTAATCACCATGGTTTCTTTGGTTCACCCTTATGTCTTTACTCCATGAGACACACAGGGAAGAGCTGACCAGATTGCTCCATGCTTGGAACTAAGCTACAAAGTCCTTGCCACCCCTTTCACCTTGGAGTTGAAACTTGCTTTGTTCTTTCAGATGAAACTGACTTCTGTGTTTTGGGGTCCTGCCTCTCTAATGAACATGTCATATTTGTGAATTTCAGTGAACTGAAGTTTGGTCTTAAATCCTAATGGAGTTGATATCTACTGTAGTGTTTTCTATCTCAGCCTCTAACTGGTTGAAGTTTACAGAGAAACACATTAAAACAGAGGACTGTTGATGGGCTATAGATAATTTATTGAAAAATTTAAAATGTGATTTAAATTATTCATATATATTTATGTATTCAAAATATACTTCTATTTGTAAATCACTGGGTAAGTGTCAGTCATGTGCATTTCTACAGAGGAAAAATTCACAAGCATAAAGTATAAATATTTCATGTTGCATATTGACATTACATTGTTCTGTTTTGATTATTGATTTCCATCTTTAGGTCTCTGGACTCTGACGGACTGTTGAAAATAATCACATGTATTGTCCATTGAATAAAAGGGAAGACCAGGTTTTTAGGCCAGTTTTAGCTTTTCTTATTGGGTTTTCAAGTGATTGCTGGACAGTTGAGGGCAGGAAAGAGAATCATTGTAATGCGCTGTATAGGCCAAGCCTTCTGGGCTTCTGTGATACAGCTACATGTCACCATCTGGGAGAAGAAGTGGCTTTAGAGGGGAAAGCGTCCTATATCTCACATGGTTATTTTCAGGGTTAAAACAGACCAATGTTTAGTAAGGACTCAGTATAACAACTCATTCAACAGAGATTTATTTTGTGTGTACTGTGTACCAGCAGTGATTAAGGCAGATTCCTACTCTCTGGAGCTATAATCTAGTGAGGAAAGCCATACAATAAATAAATAAGCAAATGGATTATTCCAGTGTGATAAGTGCTAGGAAGAAAACAATCAGCATCACATAAATGAGTATAACTGGGGTTTTGAGGAAATGGGGGAAGTGCTAGTTTAAATAAGATTATATATATATATAAGATAATCAAGGAGGGTCTCTCTGAGAAGATGACAGGTGAACTCACATCTGAAGGTGAGAGGTGTGGCCACATGAAGAGCCAGAGAAAGAGCATTCCAGAGGTAAAGGCAACAAGTGCAGAGTGCTTAACTCCAGAACGAACATTAGGAGCTGAGAGGGCAAGGGTCTAGCCAGTAAACTAGAGCAAGTGGGGCCTTGTATCCCATGGTAAGAAATCTGGTTTTTTTTTTAAGTCAATGAGAAGCTATTGAGAAGTTTTTTAAAAAATTATGTAAAATTAACTGATTTGCCTTTTAATATGATCTCTCTGCCAAATGTGTATAGAAAATAGATTTTAGTATTATAATCATGAAAATGAGGAGACTAGTAGTCCAAGGAAGAGGTGATAGATAGTAGGCTAGGGTAGTAGCAGTAGGAATAGACAGAAGTGGACAGATTTGAGATACATTTTAGAAGTGAAGTCAACATGGGTTGAAGGAAAAGTTCAGTTGACTTCTGGGTCTTGGGAGAGACTAGGGAAGATTGGGCAATAAATGCATTTTGGGGGGCAAAATCCCCAATGGTTTAAGACATGTTGAGTTTGAGATGCTATAAGATAGGCAAATGGTATGTTAAGCAAGCAGCTGGCTGCACAGGACTGGGGCTCAGGGGAAAGGTCAAGGATGACAATAGGAATTTGGATGCCATGAGTATTCAAGGGCTATTCAAATCCATGGAATGGATGAGATCAGTTAGGGAGAGAATGTAGATGGAGAAAAGGTGGCTTGGGACCAGACCCTAGACTACTTCAAGAATGAGATGCTGAATAAGGGGAAAGAGCCAGCAAAGGATCTGGTGATGAGTCTCTAGAATGGTAGGTGAAAACTCCAGAGAAGATAGCTCTTCAAGACAAAGGTGTTCTTCAAAACATATTGCTCTTCAAAACATATTGCTCTTCAAAACATATGCTCTTCAAAACATACTCAGTGTTGCAAAGAGGTGATGTGAAGTAAGAGCAGAAAGGGGACTATTAGATTTGGCAATTTGGGAGCCAGGGGTAAATTCCAATAAGCGCAGTCTCGGGTGTAATGGGGGTGGCGTGTGGTACCAGACACTTCCATGCAGCCTAGGCATTAGGAAAGGCCCTCCCACTGCAACAGAGCTGGATATAGCTTAGCATTGCAAATCTTGCACAAAAAATGAGAGAAATATTCAGAAGCCAGGAGGATACTAACACCACAACTGACCTACTGGCAAATCTAGAAAAGAAAAACAATTCCTCTAGAATTTGCAGAATAATGCCTGGGTTTACTTGGAACAGACAGTTAGCTTGACCTTGAGCCTAGACAGGATGAGGAGAGGTGAAGCACAGGTCAATTAATAAGACAGGTGTCTTTAGTGGGTGGCTTAGGAAAAAGATTGGCCACTTGATGTGGCTCCAGGTGGAAAGTTGAAAGGAGAAAACTCATGGTCGTCATCATCATCTTTTTTTCACCACAGCCTTACCTTCAAGTGGGACTGAGGTTCAAATTTACATTTTCTGTACCATCAGGGAATGCACAAGTCAAGAGCATTAAATCAAACTAATTCCAGGTTAGCAGCAACTTTGGTACCCAGCAAGTTCAATTTCATAAATATGTTTAGAATTCTACATATCAAAATTAGAGAACACAGGTTCCTTTCAGGCATATATGCAATAATTACAAAAATTTACCACATACTGTCCATATATACAATGGAATATTACTCAGCCATCAGAAAGGATGAATGCCCACCATTTGCATCGACATGGATGGAACTGGAGGGGATTATGCTAAGTGAAGTAAGTCAAGCAGAGAAAGACAATCATCATATGGTTTCATTCATATGTGGAACATAAGGAATAGCATGGAGGACCATAGGGGAAGGGAGGGAAATCTGAAGGGGGAGAAATCAGAGAGGGAGACAAACCATGAGAGACTATGGACCCCAGGAAACAAACTGAAGGTTTCAGAAGGGAGGTGGTTGGGGGAAGGGGCTAACAGAGTGATGGGCATTAAGGAGGGCACGTGTTGTGATGAGCACTGGGTGTTATATGTAACTAATGAATCACTGAACACTACATCAAAAACTAATGATGTACTATACAATGGCTAACTGAACATAATAAAAAATAAAAAAATAAAAAATTTACCACATACTGGACCATAAAGGAAGTCTCAAAAAATTTTTAGAAAGTTATAAAATTAAGTTGTAACTCAATCACAAAATAAATCAATTATGATAATGTAAACAATTATGAAAATACACTTTGAATTTTAAAATATATTTTCTATATAACTCAGGTATAACAGAATAAGTCATAATTGAAATGTTAAAATAGTGAGAATTTAATGAATACTGCACTTCAAAACTTGTGAAATACAATGAAACAAAACTTTAAGGGAAAATTATAATCTTAAATGCTAATATTAGAAAAGAGAAATGGCTGGAAATGTGAGCTAAGTGTCCAACTTATTATTTTTAAAAAAGAAAAATAAACACAAAAAGAACCCAGAAGGAATGGGATGATAAGAATAAAAGAAAAAATAATGAAATAGAAAAATAACTATAGAGAAGACAAAACCAAAAAGTGATCCTATGGAACAATTAATAAAATTGACAAATTTCTGGAAAATTGAATCAAAAGACTGCACATAATTAAAAATATTAAGAATGAAAAGGGGGACATGGCTAAAAATGCAGCAAAGAATAAAATATATTAAATCAATATATTAAGAAAAACTATGAAGAAACATGCCAACATTTGAAAACTTAGATAAAACAGAAAATTCCTAGAAAAATATGGTTTACTCAAGCTAGCTCATGAAAAATTGAATTTTGAATAGCCATAGAACCATTAAAAAATTAAGTCAGTTAACAATATTTTATAAGGAAAACCCTCGGCTTGGACAGTTTGATAAGAATTATACCAAACTTTCGGGTTGACTGAGTGGCTCAGTAGTTAAGCGTCTGCCTTCAGCTCAGGTCCTGATCCTGGAGTCCTGGGGTCGAGCCCCGCATCGGGCTCCCTGCTCCGCGGGAAGCCTGCTTCTCCCTCTCCCACTCCCCCTGCTTGTGTTCCCTCTCTTGCTGTCTCTCTCTCTCTGTCAAATAAATAAAATCTTAAAAAAAAACTAAATAAACTTAAATCATATGTGGTCCCCACCTCTCCAAAAACCTCTCACTGAAATGAAGAATAGAAGTTCTGATGGGGGCGCCTGAGTGGCTCAGTCGGTTAAGTGTCCAACTCTTGATCTCTGCTCAGGTCTTGATCTCAGGATTGTGAGTTCAAGCCCTATGCTGGGTTCCACACTACTTAAAAAAAAAAAAATGAAAGAAGCAATGAATTACTGTTTCCTAATACCTGTGTTGGAGAGTAGAGAGCCAGGGGAAATAGAGATAGACTATGTATCTGTTCATATATATGCATCCTCTAGAGTAATAGAGAAAGTAAAAATGGTTGTAATTGAGGAAGGCAACTGGAAATTTGGGGAACAAGGTGGAAGGGAGATTTTTTTCAGTCTACTTCTTTGTTCATTTAAAATCTTGATTTACATACATGGATTACATACCCAAAATCAATTTTTTAAAAAGCCAAAGCTGAAGTTATAAAATATTACCAGTCTGTCATTAGTGAAAAGCTACAGTGTTATTTCAGCAACAGATAAATAGTGAGATATAAGAGTACTCCAAGGGTGCCTGTTGAACAAACATAACAGGACATTTGAGAGACCGTAAAACACTCCACATTAGCTGTCTATGTGTCCTGAGTGAAACATATATATTCCCTAGAGGAAGCTAACAAAACAGCTTGAAGATTTAGAGACCAAAAAAAAAAAAAAAAAAGAAAAGAAAGAAAGAAAAATCCTTCTTCTTATATAGGTAGTTTTCCTGGTAAAATATGCTAGTGATCTAATTACCTAGTAGAACCTTTTGAGTACTCACCATGTACTGAGCACTGTTAGAGAGTGTGTGTGTGTGTGTGCGTGTGTGTGTTTTGGGGGGAGGGAGATGAATTAGAAAGGTGAGTAAGACATAATCCCTGCCCTTAATGAACCTATAATCTATTTACACTCAACATGGGGCTCAACTCACAACTCTGAGATCAAGAGTCACACACTCTACCAACTGAGCCAGGCAGGTGCTTCACAGTTTTTATTTTTTTATTTTATGTTTCAAGTTTTTATTTAATTCTAGTTAGTTAATATATAGCATAATATTGGTTTTAGGAGTGTAATTTATTGACCATCACTTACATACAACACCCAGTGCTCATCGCAAGTTCCCTCCTTAACACCCATCACCCATTTTGCCCATCCCCCCACCCACCTACCCTCCATCAACCATCAGTTTGTTCTCTATCATTAAGAGTCTCAAAAAAAGAAAAAAAAAGAGTCTCTTATGGTTTGCTTCCCTCTCTTTTTTTTTCTTCATTAATGTTCATCTGTTTTGTTTCTTAAATTCCACATATGAGTGAAATCATATGGTATTTGTCTTTCTCTGACTGACTTAGTGCTCTTAGCATAATATACTCTAGCTACATCCCCGTCATTGCAAATGGCAAGATTTCATTCTTTTTGATGGCTGAGTAATATTCTGTTGTGTATATCTTCTTTATCCATTCATCTATTAGCGGACACTTGGGCTGCTTCCATAACTTGGCTATTGTTGATGCTGCTATACATATCAGGGTGCATGTGCCCCTTCAAATCAGTATTTTTGTATCCTTTGGGTAAATACCTAGTAGTGCAATTGCTGGGTCGTAGGGTGGTTCTGTTTTTAACTTATTGAGGAAACCCCATACTGTTTTCCAGAGTGGCTGCACCAGTTTGCATTCCCACCAGCAGTGCAAGAGGGTTCCCCTTTCTCTGCATCTTCACCAATATTTGTTGTTTCCTGTGTTAATTTTTAGCATTCTCACAGGTGTGAGGTGGTATCTCATTGTAGTTTTGATTTATAATTCCCTGATGGTGAGTAATGTTGAGCATCTTTTCATGTGTGCATTAGGTATCTGGATGTCTTCTTTGGAAAAATGTCTATTCATGTCTTTTGCCCATTTCTTAACTGGATTATTTGTTTTTTGGGTGTTGAGTTTGATAAGTTCTTTATAGATCTTGGATACTAACCCCTTATCAGGTATGTCATTAGCAAATATTTTTTCCCATTCTGAAGGTTGCCTTTTAGTTTTGTTGATTGTTTCCATTGCTGTGCAGAAGATTTTTATCTTGATGAAGTTCCAATAGTTCAGTTTTGCTCTTGTTTCCCTTACATCCAGAGACATGTCTGGTAAGAGGTTGCTACAGCCGAGGTCAAAAAGGATGCTGCCTGTGTTCTCCTCTAGGATTTTGATGTTTTCCTGTCTCAAGTTTAGGTCTTTCATCCACTCTGAATTTGTTTTTGTGTATGGTGTAAGAAAGGTGGGGGTGGGAGGGATGGGGTGGCTGGGTGATAGACATTGGGGAGGGTATGTGCTATGGTGAGCGCTGTGAATTGTGTAAGACTGTTGAATCACAGACCTGTACCTCTGAAACAAATAATACATTATATGTTAAAAGAAGAAGAAGAAGAAGAAGAAGAAGAAGAAGAAGAAGAAGAAGAAGATGATGATGGCAGGAGGGGAAGAATGAAGGGGGGGAAATCGGAGGGGGAGACGAACCATGAGAGACTATGGACTCTGAAAAACAAACTGAGGGTTCTAAAGGGGAGGGGGTGGGGGGTTGGGTTAGCCTGGTGATGGGTATTAAAGAGGGCATATTCTGCATGGAGCACTGGGTGTTATGGGCAAACAGTGAATCATGGAACACTACATCAAAAACTAATGATGTAATGTATGGTGATTAACATAACATAATAATAATAATAATAAAAAAAGAAAGTGGTCCAGTTTCATTCTTCTGCATGTCACTGTCCAGTTTTCCCAACATCACTTGTTGAAGAGACCATCTTTTTTCCATTGGATATTCTTTCCTGCTTTTTGAAGATTAGTTGACCAACGACCATACAGTTTTAAGAGGTTTTGGTCCAGTAGAATTGAACAGAAGGGAGTGATGGGAGAAATCCTGTTCCTGGAGGAAAGCTGGTTCAGGACAGATGGCTGGGAATTGGCTTACCTGGAGGACCATCTTGCAATGGCAACTTTTCTGTTCTTTGTTTGGTAAGATGTCTCTCCTCCTCTGGGTTGGGCATGGCTGACATTCCAGGTTTCCACTGGTATGCTCAAACAATATTGTTTGAGAGTGGAGAGTGGGAGTCAAAGTTGGAGAGTACCAATGTGTAGAAATTAGTACGGAAGGCTTATGGTCATTTTGTAGTCTATTTTGGGGTTCTGAGTTAAGAAGTATTAGATGGGCCTATTTTCATGCAATGAGTTGAAAAGGAAAAATCTAGGGCTCTCAAGTAAACAGGCCTAGATCCCCACTGACCACCTCTGTCACCTATGAGCTATGGAACGTGGGTAAGCTGCTGGACTTTCGCTTGCCCACTAAAATATGGGGAAAACTAGGGGAGGCTGTGCATGTGTCGGTCCAGCCATATATGGGAAATCTATGTCCCTCCCTTGCAATTTTGTTGTAAATCTAAAACTGCTCCAAAAAGTCTTTTAAAAATGGGGAAAATAACTACTTTGCAGTATTATTATTAAGATTCAGTGAACTGAAGATAAAGAACACATATTAGGTATTTGATAGGTTAAAACCATTAATTTTGATTATTATTCCAACTGTAAGCTGCTCTTTTCTTCTCCAGGGCAGGTCCAGGTCTAGAGGTGAGCAAGCCCTCTACTCTGCGGGTCTCCTCATTCTCAGATCAGTAGCAGACATCACACCTGGTTATAATCTCTTAAAGCTAATCTTTGCATTAGCACCAATCCACATTGGTGATGATACTAATACCCATAACTGCTCTTTATTGGTCACCTGCTATCTGCCAAGGCCCTGTGTGTAAGTAGTCTGCATACATTAATACAACCAATAACCCTATGACATGGGTAAAGTTCTTAAAATATTTTACAATTATTTATGCTTGTTTATCATAGACTACAAAACTGAAAAAATAAATGACTTGTTCTAAATCATCTCATAATCAAAACGTATATCCAACATTCTTTTACATGTCCAGCTACGTGCTGGACGTTGCACAAAAGAAATCGATGAGACATCATTCCTGTCATATAATTTACTACTTGAAGAAGCAAATCAGTATATCACTGAGGACAGGCCCATACTTAAGGGCTACAACAGCTCAAGTCAATTTTGCAGAGATAAGGAAAAAGGAAAGGAAAGGAAAGGAAAGGAAAGGAAAGGAAAGGAAAGGAAAGGGAAAGGGAAGGGAAGGGAAGGGAAGGGAAGGGAAGGGAAGGAAAGGAAAGGAAAGGAAAGGGAAAGGGAAAGGGAAAGGGAAGGAAGGGAAGGAAAGGAAAGGAAAGGAAAAGGAAAGGGCGTATGTAAATTCTCCATTAACAGGAATCTAATTGTAACAGTCAAATAACAAGACTTCTTTCCACCCTGCCCCCTCCCTCATTTTCCACTCTCTATTTTTAGAACAAAGAAGCAAATGACAACCAAACTTCCTATCAGGGATGTAGATGATTTTGTTGATGTTGATTTGAATTCCAGAGATGTGCTGGTGGGTGATTGTCTCAGGGGGATAGTGACTGACAGCAAGTTGCCAACAGACACAGGCAAAGCATACAAATTCTTTTCCTTAAACGGATACAAACGAGAATTTAGCTGCAGGAGGACTGCTGCACAGAGCAGGGGACCCACCATGAGCTCACAGTTGGAGATGCAGCTTCCCTAGCCCCCACACTTCCCCTGCCCGGCCACACAACCACTGAGCCCACCTCAAGGGGCTGATGATTAGGAGGGTAGGGGTGTGATGGGGGGTGTCTTTATGCCTCTGGGGCATTTCTTGACAGTTGTGAGAGAGGAAAGTGGCAATGCTGTCCAGAGCAGATTGTTATTCAACAGTATCAATAGCAAATGAGTATTCATTTTGCCCTAGGGATACTGACAGCCCCTGCTCATCAATTTAGGAGCTAGTATAGGCCTGCACTGGGCTGGGTGAGGGAGGCCGTCTATCTTGAAGTGGTCAATCCAGGAGTCTCTGAGATCTGACCATCCCAAGTAGGATCACATTTTGATTCTACTTGAAGTGCAGTCCTCACTGTTAGGTTCAGCAGTATCCAGGACTGAAAGATACAGTTGTACAAGTTATGCACTGTACAACTCTAGACAACCTGCTGGTTTGTGATGGTCCTGGATTCGGCTCAGATTCCTATCCTTCTGCCTCCCCAGTGATCACTGTTCAATGATCACTGATGTTCAGGATAATAAATAACTGAGAAGCACTGCAAGATCTCAATAATCAAAAAAGAGTAAGATCTATTTTCTACTTTATTTGGGTAAAAAATAAGATAAATACAATAAATATCATGTTCTAAAATTTCAAAACAAGATATAAAAGAAAAAATATCTCTACTTAAAAAAAATTGATTCCACAAATTCCATTTACTTAGGATTTTGCAATATACAACATACATATCCCGTTGTAATCACAACAAAGAAAAATAGACTCTCTTACCTACTATCTTGCTTTATCACCCTTTCCACATCTAATATGTGAATCAAAAACCTATTAGTAGAAAGTGAGTAGTGGTTTGGGAGGTTAATTTATATAGTTCAAGCCTATTCCCAGTTAATTCAGGAAGATATGAATAAAGATGGTACAGAATACACAGAGAATTAATACATTTTAAGGAGAAATGTAGATTGGATTGAATTAAGAAAGATTCAGCTAGGCCTGTCTCCAGTTGGGATAGAGTATAAACCCTCTCACCAGATTGCCATTAGATTAGCTGAAGCAACAAAGTCTTTGATTCCAAAATATAAGTGGTAATTATCTCATACCCATTTATCTGAAAGCCTGCAGCGAAAACAGAGTTAAAGCCTTTTGCAGTTCATGAAAAGACTAGTGTTGATTTGGAATTACATTGTTTACTACAGCACTTTCCCATGAGCAGCAAAATTTCCACGTGGGATGAAAATTCCTTTTGATTTCTCAAGTTCAAATAACACAAACTATTTCATATCAGTATCTCTCACCAACTCTTCCCCACAGAGAGCACTCCAGCTAAACCAACTCCTCATCCAGACAAGGAAAAGAGTCAAGGACTGAACACCTTGAGTGGGAGGAAATGGCGGTTGAACTGATTAGCCAATTCACAACCTCCTGCTAGTTTGAAGACGGGTTTTGTTCTAGCTTCTTTATACTCAGAAATCTTTTACAAATTGTAATCATTATTCTATAATTACATTAAATGCCAGCTTATGTGATCTCTCCTGAACCTTGTAAAACTGCAAAGCAATTCATCTAGGCCATGATGAACTTTCTAAATTAGATACAATATCCTGATTTAATGTGGATGCGGCTAAAACCCAGTGGGGGCAGCTGATTACTTATGGTTATAAATATTAACAAATGAGCAAGGAAGTTTTTAGTAATTTCCCCTCTCTTTCTCATACACACACACAAATACACACACACACCCTTTTCATGAGCTAAATTGCTGTTCAAGTATAATTTTCAAAACGATAAAATCATAACTTACAGAAATCGAAGAGAAGTTAAAGATTTTATTTATCTCTTTATTTAAAGGAGAATCAATAAGGTGTTTTTAGAGAATTTGAAGATTAGGCAATGAGAATGTAAACATGAATTTGTTAACAGACGCAGAGCAGGTTAATATCCTATAAGGAGGTAGTGTTTGGGGTAGCCTTTTCTATAGGTCAGAAATCCTTTGTCTACTTACCAGATAAAATACATTTATATTGCTATGGATAAGAATCGCGTACATTACTCTCAATTTTCTACAACTTCATTCTACCCCTATAGAGTTCCAAAATTCTCGGTAGAAACCAACCAAAGGTGGAACTTCTACAGAATCCAGTAACCCCCTGAGGTCAGATAGACAATGCCCAGCACACCCAGGGTGAAGGACGTCCAGCTATCTCTTTGGCCATTTGAAAATTTGGTCTTTTTTTTTTTTTTTTCTGAGAGTCAACTAAAGTGCCCCTGGTCATACTGCTATTTCAGAGGGAGAGAAAAGGTATCTGGAGAGAAATCAGGTAGATCATTCAAACCCACACAAAAAGGCTAAATAAAGCTAAGGCCAAAATTTCAGAAATTTAAAGCTAGAAGGGATTTTAGAGATCACCTAAGACGTTCATTTTACAGAAAGTAAATCTGAGACTGCCTTCTTAGCAGTTGAAAGAAGATCTTAAACCACCTTGATCAGGTGCTTAAGCTTTGTTGAGTGTGCCTCAGGAAACTCTTTTCTTATTTGGTGTAAAGAATCTCCTTTCTCCCCCCTCATTCACACCCTGAACCACCCCAGAGAGGTTTCTTTTTTTATTCAGGAATCATAAGAAGAGGGGTAGAAAAAAACATATATCCGTGTTAATACTGCTTTCAGTCATTTATACATGTTCTAAATTTTTTTAGCTGTTATATTTTTTAATTGAAATGTAATTAACATACAGGGTTACATTAGTTTCAGGTGTACAATATAATTCAACAATTCTATACATTGCTCAGTTCTCATCAATTTTTTTTAAATGGAAGGATAGGATGTTTAAAATGGGACTTAAAGTAAATGTTATTTCAAATAACTGATATGGAAAAATAACTTTATAGGTGGGAAATAGCCTACTTCTTTGACCAAAGGGTTGATAACCTCTGAAACTCACAGAACTAGAGGATGATGGAGACCCCATTCCCCGCTCTGGGTCCTCACTCTTTGGAATATCTCTGCTAAGTTGACAATCTAATATTCTTCTGTATCCTAAACAGAGCCTCTAACTTCCCCCACACTGTGAAGAACAAAGTACCCTCCAAAAAATGAAACATCCCATTTGTATGTCTGCTTTTTTTTTTTTTAATTTCAAAGAACATACTTGTACAATTCATCTTTTCCTAGGGCTTTTTATGCATAGCTCATTCAGACCAGGGGTAGAGTCTATATGATCAGACACCTGCACATTTAACATTGATCAAACAGAGGATAGTGTTGATCTGTGTCATTAGATATATGCTATCTAATTGGTAGATTAAAGATACTTATTGGTTAAAATTACATTGATGCCAGTAGGAATAAATGGCTTCTCAAAATTTATAGCTCATAAAAGGTCAGATTCTGATTACTGTAATTCTTTCAAAATGTGAAGTATATGAATTTTTCACATTATGAGAGGAAAGAAACAGAAAGGAAACACGAAAAAAGTGAATCTTATTTGTCATCTCGTCTTCGTCTTCAAGTCTTAGGCTAAATTGCTATTATTTCATTTTGTTAAATTCAGTGCATCTCTGTCAACAGTTTTGAGATGTGGATGGAATGAACAAAGCTGCATTGTCACCTTCAAATTCAATTTAGAAATTTCATAAAGAGAAATATTTGTGTAAAGGTAGAGTTCTGAAGGACCTAATACCTGTCATTTTGTTTCTTGGGCATTTTGAATGTTTTATTCTGAACACTTCCCATTTTGTCTGCACCCTCCACTCCATCCCCTCCATGGTTATTGATACAAAGAACAAAGAACTTGAGCCTCCTAGCTCCAAACTCATCTTTGAACACAGCATAGTTGTACCCCAAAATTTAGTGAGGCATGCAAAAAATGGAGTCATTCCTAATGAAGAAGACATTCTGTCCTACTAGGAATAGATAAGCTATTTATTGCCCCAGAAGAAAGAATTTTGTTACAAATTTAGTTAATAAATGTTAATAGATGTCCTTCAACTGCTAAGGGGAATTCATCTAAGAAGGAAGGACAGTGACATGTTTTTTTGTCTGCGAAGAAATGAGCCTGACTCAAAGATGACAAAGTTACAAAGTGGAATGCAAAATGTGCGTTTACGTTGTTCCAGTGATAGAAATATCATATATCAGATTCAGAAGAGAGGAAAGCTTAGCATATTGGGAAACCAACACCACTATTTCCTTCTCCTTCACATGAGAGATAATAAGGAACGCTGATCATAGGACATCAGACTGACAATCACGTATAAATTGCTCTTGACTACTTAGCACGTGCAAAGTGATGAAATTTTACAACACAAGATGGAAAGATCTCCATCAAGACATAGAGTGAGGTCGCTGGGGCAACCCTTTCTTGTTGCTTTTACTTCTGTAGGTAAAATCCTGTTTACCTGGAAGGTCCCTGGACAAACTAATTACTTAATTACCTTCTGGGTAGTCCAGCCTCAAGAGTAGTCACTTGGGTCTCAAACCCACAATCAACAGAGGCTCTCTGGCTTTCAGAGCTGCCTTCTCCTGAGTGTGTCCTTTGCCCACATATGAAGCATCAAAACACATTGCCTGGCATATAGAACTTAAATGAAAAGATTGTTAAATGATTACATTTTGATGCCAAAATTATTAATTCATATTTTAATTTTAGTTTTGCCTATTTTTTTTTGCCTCATCTTGAGGATATCCTGTTTGTTTAGGCTCTTTCTGATGCAGAGAACAGAAATAGGCTCAGGGTACCTTAGTTAATGAGATGCATGGGGAAGGATAAAAAACTGGATGCTGTCTCAAAAACATACAACTGAGGGTCACAGAGAATTGGGACACCATTTATTACATGTAGCATATGACATCAGCTCTGATAATTTGACAATGGCTTGAGGGAAACAACAGAAATTGTATTTCTGGGCCAAGTTTATGTTTCTGTTCCTGCATCTACTTTCCCTTTCAGTTGCTTCTTTTTGCTACTTTGGTATCAACTTCTTCCCTCTCCTTTTTCTGCTTAGCATGCTCTCTACGTACTCAGGTCACTGCTTGCTCATGACTTCTGCTCACTGCCTTCATGCTCTAGCTCTCCATGCCTGGATCACTCTGTACTTTATTTGCTATAAAGCTTTCCTTCAAAATCCCTCAAAGAGAACCTGCCCAGGGCCACTAGTCCTTGTGCATATGGCGGGCCCTTATTGGGCAGAGCTCTTGTGCTCGGCACCCTGAAGGCCCTGGCCAGCTCACAGATCGCAGGCACCTATCTCTCGTCCAGTCTGCTGTGGCCAGAGTGACAGGGACACACAATAAAAACATGATGACCTACATGAAAGGAAACCTGCCAAAGAGAGGATGGAGTGGGTCCTGTGTATGGACATCTCAGAAGAGGCCAGGAGATCTGCAGCTATAGAAAGTCATAGTCTCAAAATCTATGACTTTAAATTTTGAAGAAGACAGAGAGGAAGCCAAGCCAATTTGGCCTGATATTTCTGAATCTGACTCTTCACCTAAATATGAATTAGACACTGAAGGAAGAAAGAGCCTGAGGACTATTGACTCCCTGCAGAAAGGAAGTGGGAAAAAAAGGCAAATAGAGTTTTTATTACTTTTCTCATGTGCTGCAGGATAAAATCAGTATTCAAGTATTTGATTCAACCAGCAATTAATCTGATTGCAAACAATTGGTAGTATCCCTTTAAGAAGACATTCTATAGCCACAGAGTAGGGCCATAACTCTTGGAAATGCACCACTAAGGCCAAGGCATGAATTCTTTTCAGATACATGCTTCTGAGCATTCATTTATACCTACATTCACATATACTGAGGTTATCAGACAGCTTCAATAAAAATGAATATATTAATGAAAATTGACTGACCAAAACTCTACATATATGTTATGGGACATTTATTAATCAGTATAAACAAATCTCACCTTATATGGCATATTGAATTGTGCAGCTTTTTATCATTTCAAAAATTTCCCCCAACCTCATCTTTTGCTTCTAAACAATGAAAATGTATATATCCTCTTAAAAACTAAAGGTCACATCTTATAGAATCCACACTCAACCTGTCATATTCATTGATCCATAGATTATCCATGACACTTAAATTTTTTTCCTACACAGGCCTTTAGCATTGAAGTTGAAACAAAATGCTGACCTGGTTTCTAAAAATTTGTAGTAGTAGTTGTTTTGCTGGAAAAAAAAAAAAAATTTCTACCTAACAAGAGATATTGTTCCCTCATGGGAACTAAAACATCATGTCTGAGGCACTCATTTCCTTATTTTAAAAAAATGGAGAAAATTCTTCATTCCTGTTGACAGCTTTCAGAATTGTATTATTTCATCAAAGTAGAGTGATTTCTGAAAGAACACAATATACTGAGTTTCAAAAGGAAATCGTCACTATGGATACGTAGGCTCTCGTGTCACTGCTATTAGAAGTAATTACATTGAATACCAGAGCTCTAAGAAATTGTTTTAAAATATAACTATGTCCCTAAAACCTTATTATCACTTTCCCCAGGAATTTAGAAGCAACTTATATTGTTAAATTTGTAACCAAAAGTTCTTTAAAAATTTATTTTCCTACTAGGAAGATGAAAGTTGGACAAATGCTGTTTAAGTCATGAGCATTATTAAATCATTAAAGAGGTTCAGCATTATTGAGTGCTTCTGCACTGTTGGGTTGTAGACAATGAATGCTACTTGGAAATCAGACCTGTAGTTGCCAAGTGTTGAATGGTGGCCCCTCAAAAAGCTGTGTCCACCTTCTAACCTCCTGAACCTGTAAAAGTGAACTTATTTGGAAAGAGTGTTTGCAGATTTAATTAAGGACTAGAGATGAGCAGATCATCCCAGATTATCCATGTGGGCTCTAAACCCAATGACAGGTGTCCTTGTAAGAGGCACACACAGGAGAGACACAGAGAAGAGGAAGAAGCCATGGGAAGATGGAGACAGCCATTGGACGGATGCAGCCACAAGCCAGAAATGCTGACAGTCCTCGGAAGCTGGAAGAGGCAAGGAAGGAGTCGCCTCTAGAGCCTCTGGGGAGAGCATGGCCCTGCTGCTACCTCAGTTTCAAACGTCTAGCCTCCAGAACTGTGAGAAAATGCATTTCTGTTGTTTTAAGACACGCCATTGAAAAAAAACAGGATATTGAGAGATTGTAAGCAGAATGCTGAGAAGAACATGACAGCTTCTTCAAAAGTAAACTCTCACTGTGGACTCCAAAAAACAAACTGAGGGTTCTAGGGGAGAGGCGGGTGGGGGGATGGGTCAGCCCGGTGATGGGTATTAAAGAGGGCACGTTCTGCATGGAGCACTGGGTGTTATATGAAAACAATGAATCATGAAACACTACATCAAAAAAATAAATAAATTCTCACACAAAAAAATTAAACTTAAAAAAAATAACCAAAAACCTCTCCAAGGCCTCAGTGCGTGTTGCACTCTCTCCTCAAACTACCCCCCCCAACTTCTTTGTTTGTCTATCTGCTACCTTCCCTTCAGAATTCGACTCAGATGTCACTTCCTCTGGAAAACCTCCCACAGGCCAGCCTGACTTGGACATCCTGCTGTGTGCTTCTGTAACAAATTCTAACTGCTTACCACACTGTATTGTAGTTACATTGTAATTTACTCACCTAGTCATACCACTAGACTAATATACTCCTGCAGGCCTATGATATTAGCTTTGTATTTCTGGCATCTACCACTGTCCCTGGGACAGAATAACCATTCAACAAATGTTCCTTGAATTACAAGGTGAATGAATTTGGAAGTCTACTATGCTGAAAGTTTTGGATTTATTGTTCATGGTAGTATGGTTTCAGAAAGCAGAATTATGACTGAAGTATAAATAATGATATCCCAACATAAGTAGGGACATCCTACAGATGGGATATACTGACCTACCTTTAAATAGGCTCTATGAGGTAGCATGTACCCATCACTGGAAATGCCCAAACAGCGACCTGACATCAGGAATAGTGTTGACGTGATTCCCTGCATTGTTTGGTTGATGGAATCAAGTATGCTATAGGGACAGTTTCTGCTCTAAGATTTTGTCACTTTCAGGATCCCAGAATTCCTTTAAAAGAACCAGTGCTATTTAGTTTTGGTGATCCAATTCCATTGAATTTTTTGAAGTTTCCACCACCATCAACTGTTGAGAGTGTGTTTTCTACTACTAGAATTACTTAGATGAATAAGACCCAGTCCATCCTCTCAAGAAGCTTATAATAACATAAGCATGAAGGTAAAAATGTTGCTCCTTTAACAGACATAAAATGCTATGGGTATTCACAGGAGGAAAAGATCACAGCTAGTAGAAGAGTATCAAAGAAAACAGGATGAAGCAGGTGGCTTTGAGAAGGACCTGAACAATAGCTAGGATTTTTAAAGACTTTAGGGGTAAGGTCTTCTTAATGGTGGCTTTGTGTTTCCTAATTCTTTTTTTTTTTTTAAGATTTTATTTATTTATTTGACAGAGAGAGAGACAGCAACAGAGGGAACACAAGCAGTGGGAGTGGGAGAGGGAGAAGCAGGTTTCCTGCAGAGCAGAGAGCCCGATGTGGGGCTCGACCCCAGGACCCTGGGATCATGACCTGAGCCGAAGGCAGACGCTTAACGACTGAGCCACCCAGGCGCCCTATGGATTAATGCTTTTATTCAGCAAAGAACAAGTTACCGAGCTAGGTTCTAAGGAGATAGCAAAAATTTGTAAGAACCAATCTGTTTTGGGATATTTAAAGTCCAGTATAGTAATTAAAACATTATCTGAAATAAATATAACAGATAAAAAGTGACAAATGTCAAATGGGGATATGTGTAAGTGTTCTGTAAATTCACTGCTGAGAGTTGCCCTGTCATTTTGGTTCTTTTTAAAAAATTTTTATTGTTATGTTAATCACCATACATTACATCATTAGTTTTTGATGTAGTGTTCCATGATTCATTGTTTGTGTATAACACCCAGTGCTACATGCAGAACGTGCCCTCTTTAATACCCATCACCGGGCTAACCCATCCTCCCACGCCCCTCCCCTCTAGAACCCTCAGTTTGTTTTTCAGAGTCCATCGTCTCTCATGGTTCCTCTCCCCCTCCGATTTCCCCCTGTACCTCTGTCATTTTGGTTCTTATTATAATTTTTATTCAGTGTCTAAAGTCTTTGGGGTCCTGGGAACATAATACTTGGTTCAGCTCTCTTGAATCTCTCCTCTTTTTCTAACACTGAGGGGGAAAAAAGCCTCCTTTTTATTTCAGAAACAACAGCACAAAGTTGGAACAGCTTAAGCTATCACTTATGGTAGCTTTTGAAATGAATAAGCCATGAATACTTCTCTGGAATTATCATAACCATTAGGAGCTATAAACAAACAAAAAAACCCAAATCAATAGTTAACGTCACAGTGAAATAATGTCTTGTTTCTTCTTTCTAGAGGAGACTGCACAAAACACTTCATTCTCTTTAACCTGCTCTAACCCCATCATATCCCATTGTTTATTATCCTAACAGTAATGGCAATGCAATATAGCGTGCTCAGTGACTCATCAGCACTCGCCTTCCAGAGGCACTCAGCTTGCACATACGTGATGAGTAATGGCTCATAGAGACATTTCTTAATATCTGTAATCAGTTTTAGTCCGATGCAGTTCTCAAAACGCATTCTTCTTTTCCAACAAATGATGAATTATAAGGCTATTGCCTGGCAAAGAGAGAGTCATTTTTCTCCGGCCAAAGATTTATTTCCCAACCAAGTTGTTTCTGAATCCTTGAATGTCACTTTCAGCGGTTTCCAATTCTCTAAACAAGTATCTGCCAATCACCCCGACATGTGAGAGGCAACCCTTGAGTGTGTAGTTATTTAATGGGAAATGTTGCCATCAGAATTGAAGAGACAGTCTGTCAAAATCCGAGAGGGTGGCTCCGGAAGGAATTGGGGAGGAGTTGAAAGGGGAAAACAAGGGAAGGAGGAGGAAAAAAGTCACATCGACACAGTGAGGTAGAAGATCTCACAACTAATAAAATCTCATCAAGTTGGGCTAAATAATGAAAACTTACAGTTTTTCAAATGAGGCTAAAGTCTTTGAAATATTCTTGGAAAAGGATTCCCGAAGTACAGAAATATTGTAAAGAAGATTGCAGAGATGCTAGTTAACCTACACTAACAATTCTTTACATCCTTTAAAAGTGTCTGTTTGCAGAAACAAAGAGATTGCCTGTTTTCTTATACACAAGAGCAGCTTTCCCCAGTCTCACTCCACAATCCTTCATTAACCACCGATGTTCGTCACTGCACCATTTACCAGAACCGAGTTTCTAAATCTTGCATGATTCAGGCTTCTCTCTACCAAATTGTTTTAAATGAGTGAAGCTATCTGTTAACTAGTTTAGGGCCAATATGGTAGTAAGTATTATTTTGTAGTTCTACATGATTCCTTTGCTTGGTACCTTGCTGATGAAGAGGAATATTAGGTAGAATTAGGACTTCAGGATCTTCACAGGGACGGTGTGGGCGTTCTTTGATTACAGGGAAGTGCCTGGACTTCAGGATCAGCACAATCACCTGCTTTGCTTAAGGTTCCATGAACCCGATGCCCTCACAGACATGGTGGGGGGACTGCTTTCTCCTGAAAATTTCCCCTCACTTGACTTCCAGTTTTATTGTCTTTGTGTTTTTCTTCTTGTTTGATGACTATTTCATAGTCTCTTTCACTGGTTTCTCTTTCTCTCATTTAATCAGTTTCCACTGGCTCTCTTCTCCACTTGTACATTTCCTCTTGGGTGACAGCATCATTCCCCATGTTGCAATGAAGCCAAGTTAATTTCTTGATCTGCTGGTAATTTTGAAGTTTATACTTCTGATTTAACGTGGTTTCTGGACCTCAGACTGTATTTTCAACCAGACATCCACCTGATGTGTTCTGCAGGCACCTAAAACTTGGTATGTTTAAACTGAACACATCAACTTTCTCTGCTCCCAAACTTATTCCTCCTTTGTTCCTTAACTTGGGTGACACTAATCAGACTCATTGCTTAAGCAAGGCACTCCTCCTATATCATACCCATTGACCACTAAATCAGGCCAATTTTTTTCTCCAAAATATCTCCCTATTTCCTCTCCACTCATCATTCTTTCTACCAGTGTCATAATTTGGACTACGGACTCTTTACGATGCATTTTGATCTCCCAACAAATCATTTTGGTCTCACTCTACTGCATACCTTGTGTTATAAGCATAGCAGAGAACTCACCATTACTTAAATATATTATGTCCTTCCGAGAAGCTTGACCTTTTTTTTTTTCATGATTTGCCCTCTGTCTGGAATTCCCTTTTGATGTCCCCCTTGTGAAAATCATGTCAAGATTAGGACATGGGATGTGGAGTCAGAGCTAGGTTGATGTTACCATTCCACTTATTAGGCATGTAACACTACACAAACACATTTATTCTGTGCTTCAGTTTCTTTATAAAATGGGAACATACCTACCTCATACAATTTTTGTCACTTTTAAAAAATTAAGACTTTGCTTTAGGTTTACAACACAACTGAGGAGAAGGTACACATTTCCCATATACCCCCAATCCCCACACATGTATAGCCTTCCCCACTATCCATATCCCCCACCAGAACGGTACATTCATCATACTTGACAAACCTACACTGACATATCATGATCACCCAAAGTCCATTGTTTACCTTACTGTCCACTCTTGGTATTGTATATTCTATGGGTTTGAACAAAGGTATAATGACATGTATCCATCATTATGGTCGTTATGGTACTGTATAGATTATTCTCTCTACCAATAAATCCTCTTTGTTCCACTTACTCATCTCTCCCCCCTCCCTCAACCCCTGGCAACCACTGATCTTTTAATTGTCTCCATAGTTTTGCCTTTTCCAGAGTGTCATATAGTTGGGATCCTACAGTATATAGCCTTCTCAGATTGGCTTCTTTCATTTAGAAATATGTATTTAAGCTTTCTCCATATCTTTTCATGGCTTGATAGCTCATTTCTTTTTAGCACTGAGTACTATTCCATTGTCTGGATGTGCCACAATTTCTTTAACCATTTATCTACTAAATGTAGGTAAAGTTTCCAAGCTTTGGCAGTTAGGAATAAAGCTGCTTGAACATCCATGTGCATATTTGTCTGGACATGAATTTTCAGTTCCTTTGTATAAATATCAAGGGGCATGATTATTGGGTCATATGGTAGGAATATGTTTAGTTTTGTAAGAAAGCACCAGATTGTCTTCCAAAGTCACTGTATCATTTTGCATTCCCACCAGCAATAAATGAGAGTTCCTGTTGTGTCACATCCTCACCAGCATTTGGTGTTGTCATTGTTCCAGACTTTGGTCATTTGAATAGGTGTGTAGTGGTATCTCCTTATTATTTTAATTTACATTTCCCTTAGACTCTTCATGTGGAGCATCTATCCATATGCTTGTTTGCTATCTGTATATCTTTAATCAGATGTCTGATAAGATCTTCAGCCCATTTTTTAATGGAGTTGTTTGTTTCTTATTGTTGAGTTTTAAAAGAGTTCTTTGTGTATTTTAAATAATAGTCCTTAATCAGATGTACCTTTTAGTTCCAGGAGTTTTTTGGTCAGTTCTTTAGGGTTTTCTACATAAATTATCATGCTATCTGTGAAGAAAGACAGTTTCAGTTTTATTTCTTCTTTCTCTATCAGTGTACCTTTTATTTCCTTTCTCCTCTGACTGCATTAGCTAGAACTCCCAGTACAATGTTGAAGAGGAGTGGTGAGAGGAGACATCCTTGCCTTGTACCTGGTTCTATTCAGAAAGCTTTGAGTTTCTCACCATTAAGTATGATGTTAGCTGTAGGGTTTTTGTAGATACTCTTTATCAAATTGAGGAAGTTACCCTCTATTCCAAGTTTACTAAGACTTTATATCATGAATGGGCATTGGATTTTGTCAAATGCCTGTTCTATATCTATTGATTATGATTATGTGATTTTTCTTTCTTAGGTTGTTGATGTGATTGATGACATTAATTAATTTTAACATTTGAATGTTAAACCATCCTTGCATATGTGGTATAAATCCTACTTGGTCATGGTGTATAATTCTTTTTTACATTTACAACAATATTTGATTTTTGTATCTATGTCCCTGAGAAATATTGGTCTATAATTATCTTTTCTTATAACGTCTTTGGTTTTGGTATTAGGGTAATGCTGGCTTCATAGGACAAGCTAAGAAGCATTCCCTCTGCTTCTATTCTCTGAAGGAGATTATGGAGGATTGATATAATTTCTTTCTTAAATATTTGGCAGAATTCACCAGCCAACCCATTTGGGCCTGATGCTGTTTTGGAAGGTTATTAATGATTAATCCAATTTCTTTTATAGTTATAAGCCTATTCAGATTGTCTGTTTCTGCTTGTGTGAGTTTTGGCAGATTGTCTTTTTTTTTTTTTTAAGATTTTATTTATTTGTCAGAGAGAGAGAGAGCACAAGCAGCAGAAATGACAGGCAGAGGGAGAAGCAGGCTCCCCGCTGCGCAAGCAGCCCGATGCAGGACTCGATCCCAGGACCCTGGGTCATGACCTGAGCCGAAGGCAGATGCTTAACCAACTGAGCCACCCAGGTGTCCCGTGGCAGATTATCTTTTAAGGAATTGGTTCATTTCATCTAAATTATCAAATTTCTGGGCATAGAGCTATTTATAGTATTTACTTTCCTTTTAATGTCTATAGAGTCTATACGGATGTCTCCTCTTTCATTTCTGATATTAGTAATTTGCATTTTCTTTATTTTTTTTCTTAGCCCATCTAGAGGCTTATTAATTTTATCAGTCTTTTCTAAGAATCAGCTTTTGGTTTCATTGACTTTCTCTATTGATTTCTTGTTTTCAATTTCATTGATATCTGCTCTAATATTTATTATTTCTGTCTGCTTACTTTAAATATAATTTGCTCTTCTTTTTCTAGTTTCCTGAGGTGGAAGCTTCCATGAGTGATTTTAGATCTTTCTTCTCTTCTAATATATACATTCAATGCTATAAATTTCCCTCTAAGTACTGCTTTTGCTTCATCTCACAAATTTTGGTATGTTGTATTTTCATTGTCATTTAGTTAAAAATATTAATTTATCTTGAAAATTTCTCTTTGACCTATGTGTTAATTAGAAATGTGTTGTTTAATCTCCACATATTTTGGGATCTTCTGACTTAATTCCATTGTTGTCTGAGAGCAAACCTTATATGATTTTTATTCCTTAAACTTGTTAAGGTGTGTTATATGGCCCAGAATGTGGTCTGCCTTGGTGAATCTTTTTTGTGAGCTTGGAAGAATGTGTATTCTCCCACTGTGGATGAAGCGGTCTATAGATGTCAATTATATAAACTTGAATGATGGTGTTATTGAGTTCAACTATGTCCTTTTAAATTTTCTCCCTCCTGGATCTATTTCTGACAGAGGGATGTTGAAGACTATAATTATAATAACAGATTTATCTATTTCTCTTTGCAATTCTATTTGTTTTTGCCTTACAAACTTTGATGCTTTGTTGCTAGGTATATACTAGTTAAGGATTATTATGTGTTCTTGAAGAATAGACCCCTTTATCATTATGTATGCCTTTCTTTGTCCCTGATAACATTCCTTGAAGTCTGCTCTGTCTGAAATTATAATATAATAATATAATATAATATAATATATTCAGTCTTTTCCTTCTCTCTTTTGCTCCTCTTCCTTTTTCTTCCAGCTCTATAAATTATGAAATCTGTCAAAATAATATCTTTGTTTCAACATAAACTAAAATGAAAAATTATTATCTACAAGAAACTTCACCCCTTAATCTTATTACCTCTGTGATTCAAGTCTCTGGTTTTCTCCTTAGAGCCAACAGCATTCACAATTATAACTACTTTTAGGGGAGAAGTGATAGACAAACAGACCAACAGCTGTATTCATAGAAAATTGTTCTGTCTATCCTCCCCACCGCTCCTCAGGAGATTTCTGAAGAGCCTTATAAGAGTTGTCACTTTGTCACAGTGAACCACAAAGGGCTAGAAAGGTGAGGATACCAATATATTGGGGGCATTAAAATATCACTGAAAATGCAACAAAATAGAAAGTTTTGGTATTTATCAAAACTGTCAGGGAGAGTTACTAGTATGTGTTCAGATGAAATGTTGTTTGTAATAATAGAAGCCAGGGTAGAGGTTAGGGCATGGGCTCCCAAAGCACATACTTGAGTAACCGTAGATGGTTACACATCATCTTCTAAGATTTTTAGGTAGATAAATTCTAAGACTTTGTTTTTTTCTGAATGAAGAAATGAATTTGAATGAAGAGTATGAGTTTGTGACCAGATCTGAATCCAGCACATATCAGAATCCTCTAGGGGCACCTGGGTGGCTCAGTCATTGTGCGTCTGCCTTTGGCTTAAGTCATGATCTCTGGATCCTGGGATCAAGCCCCACATCGGGCTCCCTGCTCGGTGGGAAGCCTGCTTCTCCCTCTCCCACTCCCCCTGCTTGTGTTCCCCCTCTCTCACTGTGTCTCTCTCTGTCAAATAAATAAATAAAATCTTTAAAAAGAAAAAAAATCCTCTGGAAGACTTTTTGAAATGTATCGCTGGGTCTCACTCTCAAAGTTCCTGACTCAGCAGGTCTGGAGTGAGGTCCAAGAATCTGCGTTTCTAACAAGTTCTCAGGTGGGGAACCATACTTCAAAAACCATTGCCCTCAACCAGATAGAAAATGCTAATCATTGTTGCCAGTAACCTTACTCTTCTACTTTTTCTCCCTCCTAAAAATAAATACAAAAAAAAAAAAAAGAAAGAAAGAAAGAAAGAAAGATCAGTTTGAAGGATGCCACATTATTAGCATGCTTGGTGTCCTTTATGATTAATTTGTTCAGGGCACTGCATACCTTGATCGAGCCATAAGTACAAACTAATAAATAATAAAGATACTTCTTCCCTTTCTTCTTCTCTCCTATATTTTCCCTGTAGTGTTGCTCATAACATGGCTACCTTCACACTAAAAGAGATTTCGGCACAAATATAAGAAAACATTTGACAAAAATATTAACTTTTATAATATAGCATGTAGTGAGATACAAAAACACATTTTATCTGTTTCAAAGACTGAATTTCATCAGTTCATAGAACATGCTTCATTATACTGGTTAGTGATGCCTCTTGAAAATCAGGTTCCCAAATGCCATGTCAGCTTGCATATTTCTGACAAAGAGGTCCAAAAATATTCCATTGCATGTTCCAATAAAAATTGTTCAGTTTGGAGTGAAGTTGTAAGGATGATTGGCCAGTCTACTCTTTTATTTATATTCCTTTCAAAATCAATCTCAAGCCATTTCAACGGTGATTTGATTCAAATATTTCGTTTTCAATAAATATTGAATTGCCTGACAGCCACAACTGTATTTTACTTAATTTTTAATCTGCAGATCCCAGCAAATGCCTGGCACACAGTAGGTATTCAATTCATTTTTGACACATGCAAGAAATTTGCATAATACTTTTGCAGTTGAATTATAATCATCCTGCAGGAATTCTTCCCATGTGATCCGCTGCTTGACAGCCAGCTATTCAACTAATTTGACAGATCTCAAATCTTCTATTAAATGCAGAATCTGGGACAGAACGACCCATCTAGGGTGTATCAACAGAAGACTGGATCGTGTTATGTTTCTAGTGAGTGGTTAGTTGAATCGAGTTCTGGTCTCACATAAGGAGAAGAAATTTCACAGTTCTTGTAATTATCTGTTTTATTGCTTGTATTCACAACGTTTTTGTTTTTATAGGACATGAATCTGGTCCATTTAGAATGGGCATTTCTCTCAGAAAAGATGCAAAAAATATAATTCCAGATGATAAAAAAAATTTTTTTTAGGCTTTTAAGTGTATTTAAGAGCCAGGCACAATCTATGTACTTGATACACTGTCTGTATTAAATGTTATCCAGTTGTTTTCTTTGATATTAAAGATGTGATTCTCATGTCTGATAAAGGTGTTGTGTAAAAAGAGTCTGACTCTAGTTTTGTTGTCTGAGTGCTGATGGCGTTCAGGCTCCACCACCTCCCGTGCCTTCTGCTCACTCTGTGTAAGCTGATAAGGAAGCCCAGGTGTTACCTCCATTGGCCCTGGTGGACTATTAAACCATGCAAGCCTGGGTTATGGGCATGGAACTTCCACTTCAGCCCACTCTCTAACACTGTAAACCCCAAGCCAATCTCTGTTCCATGCTCTCTTAAGCAATTTTTGGGCCTGCTTGGAAACCTGTCCTCCTGTCCCTAGAAAAACCTCAGTATGTGAATAATAAATCTCTTCTTACCCCCTTGGTGCATGGGTGGCATCATCAGTCTTGACATCTTGAACCAAATTTTGGGTGGAAAGTCCATCTGCCTTTGTAAAAAAATGTATCTGGATTATATAACTGGTACTTGGAACACATAAGGAACACTCACCATTCAATAATAAGAAAAAAGCAACCCAATAAAAATGGGCAGAAGGTACAAACAATCACTTCATAAAATAAGACAGATTGCGCATAATCACATGAAAAGATGCTCAACATTATTAGCCAACAGGAAAATGCAAACAGAACCATAGTATGATATCACTACACACCTATTAAATGGCTAAAAAATATTTAAATTACAATACCAAGTGCTAGTGAGGATGCAGAGCATCTGAAACTCTTGTACTGCTGATGGGAATGCAAAATGCTACAGTCACTCTGGAAGACAGACAATTTCTTATGAAGTTACTTGTGAACTTATCATAGAACCCAGCAATTCCAGTCCTAGGTAAAAAAAATGAAAACATATTATGCAGAAAAATCTGTACACATTTGTTTATATTGGCTTTATTCATGATCTCCAAACCAAATGTCCATAACTAGTAAATGGATATACATATGATGGTCAGAGCAACCTAACTTTGGTAAATACATAGAATAAAATACTCCTCAACAATAAAAGTGATGAACTGATGATACATGCAACAACATGGATGAATTTTAAATGTATTATGATAAGTGAAAAACACCAGACTTGAATGGCTACCTAATGTATAATTCCAATTTTATGACACCTGGAAAGGTGAAACACTTGGAGAGTGATGGAAATGCTCTATATCTTTACTGTGGTGATGGTTACATGACATTCACATATGCCAAAATTCATAAAATTGTGCACAAGAGTAATGTTTACCATATACAAATTATACCTCATAAACTTGGCATTAAATAAATGGTGATTCTCTCATTAACTTATTTTGTTTAGCATTCAACCCTCTAGTTCTTTCTGTATCATTGCAAGTGGTAAGATTTCATTTTTTTGATGGCTGAGTAATATTTCATTGTGTGTGTGTAATATTCCATCTTTATCCATTCATCTGTTGGTGGACCTCCGGGCTCTTTCCAAAGATTGGCTGCTATAGACATTGCTGCTATAAACATTGGGGTGCAGGTACCCCTTTGGATCACTATATTTGTATCTTTTTGGGTAAATACCTAGTAGTGCAATTGCTGGGTCATAGGGTAGCTCTATTTTTAACTTCTTGTGGAACCCCCATACTGTTTTCCAGAGTGGCTGCACCAGCTTGCATTCCCACCATCAGTGTAAGTGGGTTCCCCTTTCTCCGCATCCTTGCCAACATCTGTCATTTCCTGACTTGCTAATTTTAGCCATTCTGACTGGTGTGAGGTGGTATCTCATTATGTTTTTGATTTGTATTTCCCTGATGCCGAGTGATGTGGAGCATTTTCTCATGTGTCTGTTGGCCATGTGTATGTCTTCTTTGGAGAAGTGTCTAGAGAAAGACAATTATCATGATTTCACTTGTATGTGGAATTTAAGAAACAAAACAGAGGATCATAGGGGAAGGGAGGGAAAAATAAAATAAGATGAAATCAGAGAGGGAGACAAACCATAAGAGACTCTTAACTATAGGAAACAAAGTGAAGGTTGCTGGAGGGGAGAGGGGTGGGAGGATGGGGTAACTGGATGATGGGCATTAAGGAAGGCACTTGATGTAATGAGCACTGGGTGTTCTATGCAATTGATGAATCACTAAACTCTACCTCTGAAACTAGTAATACACTATATGCTAATTCATTAAATTAAAATAAAAATAAATAAAATTTTAAAAAAAGAATGATTCTTATTAGTCAGTATCTTCAACACCATATTAGCCAACTTGTATGAAATCCACAGTACCACTATTTCCAAATGTATTGGGATGTTTCTCTTCCTCAAAACTGAGAAATACAGGACCAAATAAAACTCATGGGAGTTTGTGCAGTGAGGACATTAAAAAGCAAAACTATTTTTCTTTCCTTGTTTGCCACCTCTTACTCAACCTTTTTCCTTTTGCTGTTTCAGACTAGTCGGAGTAAAGATTAAATCCTATCTTTTTAGTGCTCACTGGAGATTAAGTAAAGTCAGAGGTCAGCATGAAAACATTCTAAATGGTTTGAGTTCAGTTAACATTTTGCCTAATGGTATTTTTGCTCATATATCTTATCAATTAAGGGGTAATTTTAGATAAGTGAATACCATTAGAAAGAGAAGTATTAAGTGTGGATATTTAAGCACTTATATTGGCCAGAGCAAGAATAATGTGATTAAGTAATTTGGACAGATTCCTTCTTGATATAATTCTGTGAGGAACAAAGGGGGAGAGCATCAGCTCCCTAGGGGATTGAATGGAATAGATAATCTGTGGTCAAACAAGCAAAGAGAAGCACTTTACTAAAGATGGGCTTTCTGTCTTCATTAGAAAAATTGAAGATGCTCTAAAGAACTCCATTAAGGATAATGGTGTCTCTTTGAAGAACTGTGTGCTTCATCGCTTAGGTACTTGATTAAATGGCTAATTCATACATTGCTTATCTAATTGATCTTGTTTTCTCCTCCTTCACCCTGCCCTTGAGGTATTCAGAAGTAAATAACAGGTAACCACTAGCAACTTCTTTCCCCTTACTTATCAAGGAATGTTGAACTGTGTCTACATCTATCACAGGTTCTCTCGATACCTGAAAATGATGAACTGTATTCTGAAAGTGACTGTACTTATTTTGGAAGGACAGCTCCAAGCTGCCCTATGGATGCCAATCCTTTCTTAAAATGTAATTGGCAATTATGGAGGAAAAAAGAATTCCTCTATAAAATTCACTTCCCTTTTTTTTAATAAAAGGCCCTTTACTATGATGGGCAAAAAGTGACTTGATCCACATCCATGTCCCCCACAGAGACTGATAGGGAAGCTTTATCTTGAGAGAGGGTGAGGCGGTAGCCATGGTTAAGCATGGCAGCTGATTGGTAATTTCAAAGGGGTCTTTAAAATAAATTAGTATCTATTTTCCCCTTCATAAAATGTGATGTAGGAGTGGTTTTCAACCACTCTTCTGTTGCTATGCATATGCTTGATGACATTTATATGTGACATAGCCATTCATTCATTTAGGACATATCCATCAGCACTTACTATGTAACATATATATATATATGTATATATAAAACTTACTTATGTCTTTATATCTTTAAGTATATATAGTACTTATTTATCTTATTCATTACCTATCCACACTACTAGAATGTAAACTTCTTTAGGGGAGGAATTACTGTCTTATTCGTTCACTGTTTCTTGTTAGTGTCTAAAGGAGTGCTGATGGTTATGTCCAAAATGAATGAATGACTATGTCACATATATAAATGTCATCGAGCATATGCATAGCAATAGTTTTCAACCACTCTGACATCACATTTTGATTTCAGACTTTTAGCCTCCAGAATTGTAAGATAATAGATTTTGGTTGTTTTACACCACCCAATTGGCGGTAGGAAGCCCTAGGAAACAAATATGCTCATGAAGATAAAGCCAATAGAAATCACTAAAGGATCACTGAAATGTTATCAAAGAAAAAAAAGTAAAGAATACACCCAAATTTTAGGTTGGAGCAACTGAAAAGGACAATATCTGTAGTTCAGTTTGGGAAGATTTTATTAAAACATCCTTATAACCTAATCCAACCATACAATATTTAAACTATTTACTAAATCCTAACCAAGAGTAAGTAGAAAGTAAAATATACTGTTGCATGGGCCCCAGATAGAAATGAGAATCATAGATTTAACAAAGAGCAGACTTTAATGGATTATTTAAGTAGGTGTTTAAATAATTATTATAAAATAACTTGGCGTACAAAGTTATGCACCAAATCATTCTGCTTTTATTTAGTGTATGGATCCCTTTCTCCCTTTGCTGTCAATGAAAGCCATATAGAGTATGGGTCCTGAGGATGGATATTTAAGTAAGCTATCTGAGGATGACATAGGGTCCTGAGGATGAATATTTAAGTAAGCTACCCATGGTGTTATGGCTTAAAACAAGAAGAATTTCATTTAAAAAGCAGTATCATTGATCATATTTTAATGCAACACAGTGTTTTCTTCCACTGAGACACCTCAAGGGATATATGGCAATAAGACCACCATGAAATATACTTATAGACATCTGGTTAAAAGTGATGGAGCATTTTCTACTCACCCTTGCCTTAAAATCCATCAAAAAGAAAAAGTAAAAAAAAAATAGTCAAACTATCATTTCTTTGAAACAAAAATTGGTCACAACACAAACCACAAGCTGTAATGAATATTGGCCAAATAAAATGAAATTTGCACCGAAATTAGAAAGGATGCTAAGTGTTGACACAAACTTTTCAGACCCTAGCCATGAGAGATATAATAGGAAACTTTGCAACTCAGTTTTAAGAGATCTCAAAACTGCCAAGTCCCCTGATATTCCCAAAGCAAGGTACTAAATAATACAGAATTTGCAAAGGATATGGCTGAAAGTTGAATTTGCCTCTAATCACTGCACAACCACCTCAAAAGTGTATGTGGTCTGAAATTAAAGGAAGAATGCCTCTGGAAGAAGTTGATTAACATCTATGGCATTTTCTGTTCTAAATCTGCACCTTTATTTCCTTATCCTCACTCTGCCATGGTGGAGGAGAGGGGCCTGCTTCTCTCATCTTAAATCAGAAAAGTAGTCCTTCAAGGTGATCATCAAGACAACTTGTTTTGTGTCCCCAGGTGGTGGAGCACAAGTACACCTGCTAGACTAGTCTGATAAAATCTGAAGGTGAGAAGTTGTGCAGCACAGATAGGTGGCTACCCTGGGAATAGCCTGGGGATTGTCAAGGTAAAGAACAGATGAATTTGGAACAAATTATTTGTTTAAAAGGAACTTAAGACACTATGGTTTTTTCTTAAAAGACAGCTCAAGGAGAAGTTGTAAGAACTCAAGGAAGGGATGATAAAACAATAAAAGATGAAAAGTGAGCTGGCAGAACTCAGGAAAGAAATAGATGAGAAAAATAAAAACTGCTGTAGGAAACAACTAATAGAATAAAAATGACTGAAAACATGTTTTGTAAAACAAATCGCATAAAATAATATCAAAACTAAGGAAAGTGATTAGAAATAAGGTTATAGATATTAAAAACAAAGCAGTTCAATCATTGTTTAATTGATGTCTAAAAATAGTAACAGAACAAATGATGCATTGATTCCATATATTATTGCAAGGCATTCTTAATATGAGGAAAGTCTTGAACCTGTGAAAAGTTAGTGAATTTCAAGATTAAAAAAAGGATCACATGGAAATCCCTGTGGAACTCAAATTATTTAAAATTTTAAAAAATTGCATTGCCTTAAAGCTCCATAATTATATTTAATGCCAAAAGATGTGTACAAAACTTTGTTATTAATCTTTGAAGTGAGACCCAATAATTTTTTTTTGTTTTTTTTTGTTTGGTTGGTTGGTTTTTATTGTTATGTTAATCCCCATACATTACATCATTAGTTTTAGATGTAGTGTTCCATGATTCATTGTTTGTGCATAACACCCAGTGCTCCATGCAGAATGTGCCCTCCTCAATACCCATCACCAAGCTAACCCATCCTCCCACCTCCCTCCCCTCTAGAACCCTCAGTTTGTTTTTCAGAGTCCATCATCTCTCATGATTCATCTACCCCTCCGATTTCCCCCCCTTCATTCTTCCCCTCCTGCTATCTTCTTCTTCTTCTTTTTTTTCTTAACATATATTGCATTATTTGTTTCAGAGGTACAGATATGAGATTCAACAGTCTTGCACAATTCACAGTGCAGACCCAATAATTTTATACCCAGCTGAGTTGTTGTTTGAGTCAAATATAAAAACATCAACAGACATTCTCAAATGTGAGAGAAACCAAACACCATAAACCTCATTGGGGAAAAAATAATTGACAATATTTATTCAACCAAGAATAAATCAAAATTTAAAAGAAAAAATCCAAAATGAAGAGGCTATAAGAAAATGCCTTGCAGTCAGTATAGAATTCATTTATCAAATTTTATAGAACTGAGGGAATTATGAGGGAAGAGAATGAATGTAAAAATTGGGAGGTTGAGAGAAAGGAAGTTAAAAAAAGTATAAAAGGATTAATTTTCTCATATTTATAATGGGAATTCAAGTGATTTGGCCTAAAAATGAAATGTAACTAAATACATACTTTTATCATGACTTTAATATATTGTTTCCATTGTCTTTTTTTATACTTGGAGAAATATTTTAGAAACTAGTAGCTCTTCTGATGAAGAAATATTTTCTCATACTATATAGTTTGATCTTATTTTAGAAAATTGCACCTAATTATCCTGTTGTATATGTAAATGCATACAGAAATAACACAGATAATGTTTACCAGATGTAGGTAGTGATCATTTCTGGGTGGTGGAATTTGGAATTTTTAATCTTCTTCCCACTGTTTTTCTATATTGCTTGACTGGTCATAATGAACATGTATTTTTTGTGTGAAAACAGTTTTTAAAAGTTCAGCCAAGTATCCTTTATTCAAAACCCTTGAGATCAGATGTATTTCAAAATTAGAATTTTTCAAATTTTAGAAAGGCAGTAGGGTGCTTGTGGAACACCCTTAGCAGATCTGAGCCAGTGCCCCAAAGCCAAACACATTAATATTATTACAGCAAAAATATGAATATTCATACAATGGGGAAAATTATGACTATAATTAGCCTTTTTAATATGAGCTCAAGTCAGATGTTATCAAATGATTTTTCTGCAGACCAGCACAGTTTTTCCATTTTCAGAGCTCTTTCTTTCTTTCTTTTTTTTAAAATTTATTTATTAGAGAGAGAGAGTGAGAGAGAGAGCCCAAGAGGGGGTAGGGTTAGAGGGAGAAGCAGACTCCCTGCCGAGCAGGGAGCCCGATGTGGGACTCGATCCCAGGACTCCGGGATCATGACCTGAGCCAAAGGCAGTCGCTTAACCAACTGAGCCACCCAGGCACCCCAGAGCTCTTTCAATTACAGCTTTGTGGATAAGGAAATATGGGCCATTATATTTCATTTGAATGTCTACTTAACATAAGCAACTTAATGTCTTACAATATCCTAATGTGTTTGTGTTTGTGATGTAGAGGTCATGCACAGTTCCTGCAATTCTTCTTCCTCAACATGTTCTCCAAGCTGTGCAGCAATCCTGCACATCTTTCCTTGCCACATTCTTATCCCTCATTGTCCTCAGTTTCATCAGCACAGGAACGAGGGATGATAGAGTTGGAAAAACACTAAACTGAGAGCTGATTTCATTTTAGCTCTTCTACTGAATAACTGACTTTAGACAAGTCAGTTTCCTCAATAAAACTCTCTTTCCACACAACACCAAATGTATAGCAAATCTTAAACCTAATTATATGAACCCAGAGGTCAGTTTTTTTCTTATTTCAATTCAATTAATTAACATAGTGTATTATTAATTTCAGAGATAGAGTTCAGTGATTCATCAGTTTTTTTTTTAAAGATTTTATCTATTTATTTGAGAGAGAGAGAGAGTGAGCACGAGAGGGGGGAGTGGGAGAGGGAGAAGCAGACTCCCCGCTGAGCAGGGAGCCCGATGCGGGACTCGATCCCGGGACTCCAGGATCATGACCTGAGCTGAAGGCAGTTGCCCAACCAACTGAGCCACCCAGGCGCCCGATTCATCAGTTTTATATAACACCTAGTGCTCATTACATCATGTGCCCTCCTTAATGCCCATCATCCTTTTACCCCATCCCCCCAACCCACCTCCCCTCCAGCAACCTTTCGTTTGTTTCCTAAAGTTAAGAGTCTCTTTTGGTTTGTCTCCCTCTCTGATTATGTCTTGTTTTATTTTTCCCTCCCTTCCTCTATGCTCCTCTGGAAAAGAAGGGAGGGATTTATTAAGCAAGAATAGCAATGAGTGGAATGGAAGATGGCGACCAGCAGCCAGGCTTCAGAGCTAATTGTTTGTCTAGGAGCCTCAGATCCATTTTTAACATTAACATACAGGTTTTGCTCTGGGTAGCATAGACATTTTAACAATGTTTATTCTTCCAATCCATGAGCATGGAATATTTTTCCATCTTTTTGTGTCTTCTTCAATTTCTTTCATGAGTGTTCTGTAGTTCCTAGAGTATAGATCCTTTACTTCTATACCTTCAATGCCATCCTGATCAAAATTCCAATGACATTTTTCAAAGTGCTGGAACAGACAATCCTAAAATTTGTATGGAATCAGAAAAGACCCCGAATTGTCAAGGAGATGTTGAAAAAGAAAAACAAAGCTGGGGGCATCACGTTGCCCGATTTCAAGCTATATTACAAAGCAGTGATCACCAAGACAGCATGGTACTGGCACAAAAACAGACATATAGACCAATGGAACAGAATAGAGAACCCAGATATGGACCCTCAACTCTACGGTCAAATAATCTTCAACAAAGCAGGAAAAAACATGCAAGGAAAAAAGACAGTCTCTTCAATAAATGGTGCTGGGAAAATTGGACAGCCACATGCAGAAGAATGAAACTTGACTATTCTCTAACACCACACACAAAGATAAACTCAAAATGGATGAAAGACCTCAATGTGAGACAGGAATCCATCAAAATCCTAGAGGAGAACATAGGCAGTAACCTCTTTGACATCGGCCACAGCAACTTCTTTCAAGATACATCTCCAAAAGCTAGTGAAACAAAAGCAAAAATGAACTTTTGGGACTTCATCAAGATAAAAAGCTTCTGCACAGCAAAGGAAACAGTCAACAAAGCAAAGAGGCAACCCACAGAATGGGAGAAGATATTTGCAAATGACACTACAGATAAAGGACTAGTATCCAAAATCTATAAAGAACTTCTCAAACTCAACACCCAAAAAACAAATAATCAAGTCAAAAAGTGGGCAGAAGATATGAAAAGACACTTCTCTGAAGAAGACATACAAATGGCTAACAGACATATGAAAATGTTCATCATCATTAGCCATCAGGGAAATTCAAATCAAAACCACATTGAGATACCACCTTACACCAGTTAGAATGGCCAAAATGGACAGGGAAAGAAACAACAAATGTTGGAAAGGTTGTGGAGAAAGGGGAACCCTCTTACACTGTTGGTGGGAATGCAAGTTGGTACAGCCACTTTGGAAAACAGTGTGGAGGTTCCTCAAAAATTTAAAAATAGAGCTACCCTATGACCCAGCAATTGCACTCCTGGGTATTTACCCCAAAGACACAGATGTAGTGAAAAGAAGGGCCATATGCACCCCAATGTTCATAGCAGCACTATCCGCAATAGCCGAACTGTGGAAAGAGCCGAGATGCCCTTCAACAGATGAATGGATAAAGAAGATGTGGTCCATATATACAATGGAATATTACTCAGCCATCAGAAAGGATGAATACCCAACTATTACATCAACATGGATGGGACTGGAGGAGATTATGCTAAGTGGAATAAGTCAAGCAGAGAAAGTCGATTATCATATGGTTTCACTTATTTGTGGAACATAAGCAATAGCATGGAGGACATTAGGAGAAGGAAGGGAAAAATGAAGGGGGGTGGAAATCAGAGGGAGAGATGAACCATGAGAGACTATGGACTCTGAGAAACAAGCAGGGTTTTAGAGGGGAGGGGGTGGGGGGATGGGTTAGCCTGGTGATGTGTATTAAGGAGGGCACGTACTGCATGGAGCACTGGGTGTTATACGAAAACAGTGGAACGTGGATCACCACATCAAAAACTAATGATGTATTGTATGGTGACTAACATAACATAATAAAATTAAAGAAAAAATACAGGCTTTGTTAGCATCCCAATCAAAACATGATCTCTCTTCTTTGTAACATATCTATCAGATTTTTTTCTTTTCTTAATTGCTTTGATGTAAGGATACCATAGGCTACTTAACAATACACTCCATTTCTCCACATTAAGTAACTGGACACAATGTCAAGCTAAGTCAGGATTTAACCTGATGTTTTATGAGGTTCAGTTGGATTCTAAACCAAATCCTCCAGGTCTATAAACATACATATTACCTACAGAAGAAAAATAAGTACCACAGAAATCTTCAGGTTTCAATTTCTATGAATCATTCAAATAAGTCTAGAAGTAATGAAAACATGATTCTCCCTGCTAAAATTCCTATATAATAGGTATGTAAGCATATTCATCAGATTTCAGTTTGGGTAAAATAGCTCCATTCTGAACAGCTTTTGGCTATGAAAGCAATGAAGCTGTGATAAAATGATCTCTTAAAGTCATAAAAGACAATTGGATTGTTGAAGTTTTATCAACAGAAGCTCCAGGAAGACTCTATGGAGGAAATGTCCAATGTAACAAGATTTTGGGCTATTAATAAGTTACAACAGGAAGTCAGGCACTTTGCTGACCTGGAAAAACCTTTAAAACCACATGACCCTTTGGTGGTTACTTTTTACAAAGAGAAACTCTGCCATGGGTGTCTGGTAAGATTGCATCCAACAACTGGGACTGCCAATGTAAGGGATGCAGGATTCGACGTGGCACCATAGTTCTCATGCATCAAAGGAAAATGAAATGGGAAGAAGCCAGTGGCTTGTTTTCTCTGATCGGAGTCCAAATTATTGAGAGGACTTCTTTCCTTACAGTTTCTGGAGTATTATAAGTACTGGATTTGTACCAAGAGGGTCTGTGTTTCTGGGCTTGTGCTCAAACCAGTAGACCTCCTATTTGTCAGGCCACAGAACACAATTTCTGTGATGATGGAAGCTCTGGAAGCACAGGTCTGGGGGGTTGAATCCAGCTATGCCAACAGACCATGTGTTGAGTTCAACTGTCCCCATCTTTTCAGAATCTTAGCTGGGACCAACTCAAGCCCATGCACCTAGAAATAAGCACATGTACACCCATACACATGTGCACACACATGCATAACACACAGATTGCATTTCCCTTTTTGAGCAAACCAAATTCATATTTTCACAAATACAATGCCACATCAGCACTTCTTTCAGCCTGCAGAGTAGTTATCCAGATGCCAGTAACATGAAAGCTATCTCTGTTTTTTACTCAACTACTTGAAGAATTAGCCTCCTTTTCTGAAAAATTAAATTCTTGTCTCTGACTATATTTCAGGAATGTTGTGATGTTTAGATGAGAGTCTTTATTAGAGCACTTTTTACCTTAAAACCTTACACCAGCATTCCCAATGTGTTCCATTGGAGATAAGTCCCCAAAGGCTAAAGGATATTTTGAAAAAAAAATAAATAAATAAATCAAATTGCAAGCTCAGGTTGAGTTGGGAAAATTTTAAGGTAAGCCAAATGTCTTTACTGTAGGACTTTCCACAGCCCATAAATCTCTAACATGCAGTAGGAATTTCCGAGAGAGGTATACTATGCAGTTCTGCCCAAGCTACCTCACCTGGGAATTATTTTTCAATAATCATCTCAAAGGATATTTTCTAGGACACACTAACCCTTAAAATGCAAGTCATGTTACAGTGGTTGTAAATGAGCTGAGCTGTCTAGGTGGACCCTTAATAAAATTAACCAGAAGTCATAAATGACATTCATGTTTCTGCTCAAAGGGGAATCGATTTCAGCTTGGAAACTCAATCACAGAAATGTTTTTCATGCTGGAAGGAGATAAGAGCCTTCATCGCTTCATCACAGCTTAGATAGGACATGAAGGGGGCAGAAGAATGATCCCACAGAGCCACTCAGAGTGGACAACAGGGCTAGAACATTCCTGGGCTGATTGCTGAGTGACTAGAGGAAGCTGTTTGTAGAGCATATTGGAAGAAGCAAGCCCCAGTTTTATTGAGAAATAACTGACATGCATCACAGTATAAGTTTAAAGTATACAGCCTGATGGTTTGATTTACATGTATTGTGAAGTGATTGCCACAATAGGTTTAGCTAACATCCATTTTCTTATATGGATATAATAAAAAGTAAAGAAAGAAAAAAAGAGCAAAGGTAAAGATTTTCTCCCTGTGATGAGAACTCATAGGATTTACCCTCTTAACTTTCTTATATAATCCACAGCAGTGTTAGATGTAGCCATCATGCTTTATATTATGTACCTCATACTTACTTATTTTATACTGGAAATTTGTACCTTTTGACCACCTTCCTCCAGTTTCCCCTCCCCCCACACTCAGCCTCCAATAACCACAAGACTGATCTCTTTTTCTGAGTTTGGTTTGTTGTTTAGATTCCACATACAAGTGAGATCATACAGCATTTTTCTTTCTCTGTCTTATTTAGTACACTGCCTTCAAGGTCCATCCATATGGTCACAAATGGTAGGATTTCCTCTTTTTTTTTTTTTAATGGCTGAATAATATTATTTTGCATGTATATACCACAACTTCTTTATCTATTTGTCAACTCAGTTAGACACTGAGGTTGTTTATTAGACACTCAGGTTGTTTCCTGTCTTTTCTATCTTAATAATGCTGCAATGAACAAGGAGTGCAGATATCTTTTCTAGTTAGTGTTTTCGTTACCTTTGAATGTATTCCTAGAAGTAAATTGCTGGATCATATGGTAGTTCTATGTTTAATTTTGTGGCGATCTTCCATACTGTTTTCCATAGTAGCTGCACCAGTGTATAATCCAACCAGCAGTCCACAATAATTCCCTTTTCCCTGCATCCACATTAGCTTTTGTTATCTCTTGTCTTTTTAATAATAGCCATTCTAACAGGTGTGAGGTGATATCTCATTGTGGTTTTAATTTGCATTTCTATAATGACTCCTGATGTTGAGCATCTTTTCATGAACCTGTTGGCCTTTGGTATATCTTCCTTAGAGAAATGTCTATTCGGGTCCTTTACCCATTTTTTAATTGGGTCATTTGTGTTTGTTTGGCTATTGAGTTGTTTGAGTTCTCTATATGTTTTGTATATTAACCCCTTATCAGATATATGGTTTGCAATTATTTTTCCCCATTTTCACTTTGGTGATAGTATCTTTTGTTGTGAGAAGATTTTTAGTTTGATATCTTTCTACTTGTTTATTTATTTATTTTGCTTGTGCTTTTAGTATCATATCCAAAAAAAATCATTACCAAGGCCCATGCCAAAAAGCTTTATACCTGTGTTTTCTTCTTGGAGTTTCATGGTTTTCAGGGCTTGCATTTAAGTCTAATCCATTTTTAGTTAATTTTTGTGAATGATCCATTCACAAAAGATATAGGTCCAGTCTCATTCTTTTACAGGTGGATATCCAGACCATTTATTGAAAAGACAGTATTTTCACCACTGAGTATTCTTGGCTCCCTTGTCAAATATTAGTTGACCGTATTTAGGTTTATTTGTGGACTCTCAATTCTGATTTTATTGGTCTCAAATTCTTCGTTTGTTTGCTGTATTTTTCAACTCTAGGATTTCTGGTTGGTTTTGTTTGTTTTATGTTTGCTATTTCCTTGTCAAATTTCTCATTTTGTTCATGCATTGTTTTCCTAATTTTGTTTAGTTCTCTATGTTTCCTATTCTTTGCTAAACTTCCTTAAGGGGATTATTCTGAATTCTTTGTCCGATTGTTCATAGATCTCCATTTCTCTAGGGTCAGTTATTGGAGTTTTATTAGTTTCTTTTGGTGGTGTCAATTTACCTGATTTTTTGTGATTCTTGATTCCTTATGTTAGCATCTGTATGTTTGAGTAATGGGGCTCCTCTTCTAGACTTTACAGATTTGCTCCAGCAGAGATAGTTTTTTACCAGTCAGCTCAATTTGAGTTTATGGATGTGTCTGCTGGTAATGTCTTTGGGCAGGTGGGGCCTGCTATTATGGTCTGTTTTGGGGTGAAGCAACTGTTCAAGCTCTAGGTATGGAGATGGGATATGTGTGCCACTGGATGAGAACAGCTGGATAGGACTGCTAGCTCAGTTCCCTACCCAAGTGAGCTTGTAGGATCGGCTTTGCAGTTACCTGGATTCTCTGGTCAACAATTGGGCACTATATTCAGTAATAGGATGGCTATGAATTAGCTTCCTTGCCCTGCCTGGGCAGCAGAATGGGACCCAGGATCTGTACAGCTCATTGTTTGGGGGGCCCAGATCAGGCCAGAGTGTACACTGAATTCCATGGTCAGATGAGGCCACTGGTTTTGCTCTGCAGATAGGGAAAGCCACTATATGTGCTCTCTGTTCAAGTGCCACTCTCCATGGTGCTGTTGAATGGGCTGTGCAGCTTCCTCTGTGCTCTGGGTAGGTTCCCTGGTCAAACGGGCTGAAGGCTGTATTCAACAATGAGAGGGGCAATGAACTATATTCCTTCCCAGGCGCAGGAGAAGAGGCAGCTCTCAATCTGGCAGAGTTCTTTGTTTTCTTGACTCAAGTTGATGCGCCTCCCAAGTTCCCTGACCAAACAGAGCCTCTGGCTTTGTTCTGCAAGCATTGACTCTGCCTGCCCACCTCTCAGCTCAAGTGCTGCTAGGCCACACAGCTTCTATAAGTTGTTGCCAGCCTTTCTGGTCAGATGGGATCCCCCACAGAAGACACCCTCCACAGTGAGTGGGGCTGTTCTCAACTCCTTTGCCTGCGCAGAAAAGTTGGGCGGAGGGGGTGATGTTCCAGGCTACTCTCAATTTCCCAAACAGGCTCTCGGGCTGAGAGGGACCAAGTGCTCCCTCCCCTCAGCTGTGGCTGTGAATGAATGGCCCTGCCCATGGTGTATAGCATGGGAGTGCTCCATGCCTGGTCCTGGCTTTGTTCCCTGACAGTCAGTTCTGCCGGGCTCCTCTCTGCTTGAACACTGCTGGCCCACATTGTTTCCAGGAGTTGTCACCAGCTCCTCTGGTCAAATGGGGCCAAAGACACTCTCCACAGTGGATGGGGCTGTGACTCAGCTCCTTGCCTGGGCAAGGGCAGACTGAGCTCAAAACTCCTCATTTGAGGATCCAAATCAGACAGATCTGTACCCAACTGTTTCCCGGTCAGAGTGCACCCCAACTCGATTCTGCAGATGAGCAAATCTGCTGGTGGGGATTACTGCTTGGGCACTGCAGGTGTGAATTCAGTCTCCCAAAATCCATGTGCTGGTTGTTGTTGTTGCAGTCCCTTCTCCTTTCTCCATCACAGGTTCTCAGAGGTTGAGCTCTGCAGATTTCTCCTACAGTCCCAGGGGTGCAAGATCAGAGTATGGGCTCCCCCAAAGTGAGCCACAATGCTGGGGTGGGGGGTTGCTGATTGTCTCCTCTAGGTTCTCTTTTCCCATTGGAGAAACTGGAGGCTCAGGGTAGCTCTCTGCATGGTGCTGCACTGGCCTGGGAGAGGGGCAATGTGGTCAACATGAAGCTGTTTCTCTTACCCTTTTAATGCAGTCTGTCTTGTCTCTGTGGTGCAGGAGGTAATTCACCCTCACCCCCATGTTCTAGCATTCTCTCAGTGATGTCTTATTTTTGAGTATTTGTTAGTTGCTCTTTTTGTGAGGGGGAGCAAAATGAGGAATAAGTTATGTCTGTCTCCATCTTGGTGATGTCACTTCCCTCTTATAGGTAATATTGGAAAAAAATCCTTATTCAAGAATCCTATTGAAAAAAATCTTATGTGACTATGTCAACCTTGAAAAACTTGCAACACATTAACGGACAAGCATTACTAGAACATGGTTGACTCAAGAGGAAGAGAAATCCCACAAAACCAGAGAAGAGAAAAATCTTTTAAACACATATGGGTTCCAACTTGTAGAAATAGAAAATTGAAAATTAGTGTTAGAACACTATAAGGTTCTCTTTTGTTAAATAAATTATTCTTAAATTAACTATATGCTAGAATATATTAAACATACATTTACTAGGGTAAATTCTCTTTTTAATAATTTTACATGGGTTTGATGAAGCTCCAATCCCTCCAGATGTTACAGTAGACAAATATTTAGACGAGATGGATCCCATATCCAAGCATTATAGATCCCAGATGGGCAGCCTTCTTTTTTAATTACTATTATTATGTTATGTTAATCACCATACATTATATCATTAGTTTTTGATGTAGTGTTCCATGATTCATTGTTTGCATATAACACCCAGTGCTCCATGCAGAACATGCCCTCTTTAATACCCATCACCAGGCTAACCCATCCCCCCACCCCCTGGGAGATGAACCATGAGAGACTATGGACTCTGAAAAACAAACTGAGGGTTCTAGAGGGCAGACTTCTTTATAGGATTTAATTCTAACATCACTACAGATGGTATTAATTACCATTATTATTTATTTGTGCAAGTCCAGCCTGGGAATAGAAAAAAAAGCCACTAATAGGATAATTAATTTCTAAGGGTGACGTTAGCATAGTATCCACTCCCAGATTAACATTTGGATCAGAAAAGTTGATATTTCCATTTCAAAAATCCATTGTTAAACAGCATGTTCTAGGCCTAATCTATGTAGTTAGTATAGGGGGAAAAAAACCAAAAAACAAAAAACAGTTAGCAGTATGGGGTGTCTACAATATGATACATCCAAGTGATAGAATCAGCATCTGAACCTACATCTGTTCACTGCAAAACCTCCCCACTCTCCACACTGACTCGGGGGTACTACTCCAAGAAAATTTTGAACAAAGTTAATAGTGAATTCATGCAAGTATTGGCCAAAACTTAAAATCTTCACTATACATGACTCCAATGCCCCACAACTGTGGCTTCCCAATGAGAGACTCATACCCATGGAAAAGACTACAGATGGGACCCTAGGATTTATAAAGTGCAAAAGTATTGGTTTTGTTTCTATGCTAGCAAATGAGTAGACTGATAGCAAAGAGTAGAGTTACTAAGAACTTATTTAGTGAAAAACTATATGGTTTCTAAATCTGACTAATTCTTTGGTGTGTGTGTGTTTTTTCTCTGAAGGAATAATTTAGCAAGGTTAAGACTTATTATTGTTAAGGTGTGAGTTCCTCCCAGCTTGACCTTTGGATTCAGTGCAGTCCAAATCAAGTTCTCTTTTGTGGATATCAACAAATTTGTTCAAAAGTTTATATGGAGAGGCAAGAGACCACAATAGCCAACACGATATTGAAGGAGAATAAAGTTGGAGGACACACACTACCCAACTTCAAGAGTTACTAAAGCTATAGTAATTAAGATTTTGGTCTTGGCAAAATAATTGACAAATAGATCAATGGAACAGAATAGATAGTCCAGAAATAGACCTATATAAATATAGTTGACTGATCTTTGGCAAAGGAGCAAAAAGGCAACACAATGGAGTAAAGATAAAGATAGTTTTTTCAACAAATGGTGCTGAAACAATTGGACATCCAAATGCAAAAAACAATGTATCTAGACGCAGACCTTACACCCTTCACAAAAACTAACTCCAAATGGACCCTAGATCCAAAGGTAAAAAGCAAATCTATAAAACTCCTAGAGACACTATAGGAGAAAACCTAAATGATCTTGGGTATGGTAATGACTTTTTAGATATGACACCAAAGTTACATTCCATGCAAGAAAAAAACAGATAAACTGGATTTAATTAAAATGGAAGCTCTGTTCTGGGAAAGACAATGAGGAGGTAAACCACAGACTGGGAGAAAATATTTGCAAAAAAATACATCTGATAAAAGACTGTTATCCAAAATATACAAAGAACTCTTAAAACTTAATAATAAGAAGGGCACCTGGGTGGCTTAGTCGGTTAAGAGTCCCCACTCTTGGTTTTGTCTCAGGTCATGATCTCAGGGTTATGAGATCAAGCCCTGCATCAGACTCACGCTGTGTGGAGTCTGCTTGTCCTTCTCCCTCCCCCTCTGCTCCTCCCCACCTCTCCTTCTCAAATAAATAAATAAAATCTTTTTTAAAAAACGGAATAATAAGAAAATAAACAACCCATCTAAAAACTGGGCCAAAGATCTTAACAGACACCTCATCAAAGAAAGTAGACAGATGGCAAACAAACATATGAAAGGATGTTGCCCATTATAGGTCATTAGGGAAAGGGAAATTAAATAATGAGATACTGGGTGCCTGGGTGGCTCAGTCATTAAGCGGCTGCCTTCAGCTCAGGTCATGATCCCAGAGTCCTGGGATCGAGCCCCACATTGGGCTCCCTGCACAGTGGGAAGTCTGCTTCTCCCTCTCCCACTCCCCCTGCTTGTGTTCCTCTCTTGCTGTCTCTGTCTCTGTCAAATAAATAAATAAAATCTTTAAAAAATAATAATAAAAAATAAAAAAAAAAAAACAATGAGATACCACTACGCACCCATTAGAATGGCCAAAATCTGTAACATTAACAACACTAAATGCTAGTGAGCATGTGAAACAATAGGAATTCTCATTCATTGCTGGTGTGAGTGCAAAATGGCACAGCCATTTTGGAAGACAGTCTTGTGGTTTCTTATGAAACTAAATACAGTCTTACCGTATGATTCACATCACACTCCTTGCTATTTCCCTAAAGGAGTTGGAAACTATACACAAAAACCTGTATACAGATCTTTAAAGCAGCTTTATTCATAATTGGCAAAACTTGGAAGCAAGCAAGTTATTCTTCAGCAGGTGAATGGATAAATAAACTGTGGCACATCCAGACAATGGAATATTATTCAGTGTTAAAAGCAATGAGCTATCAAGTTACAAAAAGACGTGGCAGAAATTTAAATGCATATTACTAAGTGAAAGAAGCTAATCTGAAAAGACTCCATATTGTGTGATTCCAGCTATAAGACGTTCTGGAAAAGGTGTAACTATGGAGGCAGTAAAAAGATCAGTGTTTGCCAGGGGTCGGGGTGGGAGAGAGATGAATAGGCATAGCACAGAGGATGTTTAGGGCAGAAATACTCTGTACAATACTGTAATGATGGACACATGCTTTATACATTTATCTAGACCCATAGACTGTACAACACCAAGTGCAAACCCTATAGTAAACTATTGACTTTGGATGATTATGACGTGTCAGTGTATGTTCATCATTTGTAAGAAATGTGCCACTCTGGTGGGGGATGTTAATAATGGGGGAGGCTATGAATGTGTAAGAACAGAGGATGTATGGGTATTCTCTGGCACTTCCTCTCCATTTTGCTATGAACTTAAAACTGCTCTAAAAATAATAAAGTCTTAAAAATTAAAGCAATTGGCAGGGAAATGAAAATGTTTTAGACCAAATGTTTGAAGCTGTCTGAAAAGAAAAAAATCTTACTCTTTCTTACACACTATCTCCTTATCACTGTTAGAAAACAATCTAGAGCTGGATCATCTTATGATGCTGGACCCCGACAGTAATTCCTAATTGCTTGAGATTCTAATGAGAGGTGGCAAAGCATCAAATGTTAAATACTTAGTTATCTCTGTATTTAGAGGAAAAGTGAATCGGTCTTTATCCATTTAATTTGTGGGTAATATGATTGTATCAGTTGCTATTTCTGCAACAAACCACAGCAAAACTTAGCTTAAAACAATCCTAATATCCATTTTGCTCATGAATCTGCCCCCTGGCCAGAGCTCAATGAGGACAGCTCACTTCTGCTCTACTAGGTGTGAGGCGAGTGCAGCTGAAAGGCTGACAGAGTCAACTGTAGGCTTGTTCACTCACGGTGTCTGGGAATTGATGCTGGCTCTTGACTGGGGGCCTCCGTTTCTCCACATGTGGCCTTCTTCATGCGGTTTCTCCACATGGGTTAGTTTAGCCTTTCTCACAGCAAAGTGGCTGGGTTTTGAGGGCACAAATCCAAAAGAGAGAATAAAGCAGAGCTGTATCTCTATTTTATCTTAGACTCAGAAACCAAATAGCTTCACTTCTGTAATACTGGTTTACAATCAGGACAGTCACAAGACTCCACCCAAATTTAAGAGAAGCTCTCAGAGAGAGGAAAAGAGAATAGTATAGTGGTGCAAATATCTTTGGAATATACAATCTGTTAACAGCTTTACTAGAAGCAGAATCTGTTCTTAAGATTTCTTATTTATCTTTCTAGAGAACTATAACCAAATGCAATGATAACAAAAGATAGAGATGAAATTAATTGCTTGACGTGGCACAAGACTTGCTATTGAGATAGTCTTATTTCAAATATTCAGTTATTTAGAAATAAATAACAGTTTAAAATTCTAATTTGAGATAGTATTAAAAAAACCAGTTGTTTTAAGTCAGCAAAGGCAGAATTTTTTGAAACTCAAATTAGCTCATCAGCGTTGGTTAATAAATCAGTAAAACCTTTCCCATATTTTGGTGCTTACGCTTCATGGGTTTTCAGTGCAGGGCAAGAGCCCAACATTTAACTTGTTAAAAGGGGAAAAGAAAAAAGTTATTTTGGGCTTAAAACACAAGATACAAATTGAGAAAATTCTCTGATATCAAAATTAGATTATCCTAACATTTCAAAAGAAGGGAAATAGAACAAAAATGGTATTAATAATTAATGTCCTAGAATGGAGGATAATTTAGAATGGAATGAAAAAGATAATAGACAAACTGTAATGTTCCAACATATTCCTCTCTTCTGAATTCATATCAGTGTGCTACTTATGCAAGTTATTACTTCAGTCATTCCATATATATACTTTGCATTTTTTTCATCTTGCTTTCACATCAGTTGTGTATTCACTCCTGGTTCCTAAACTCGCGAATGCTGCGGATAGTTGATGCATGCTGTAAAGATTTAATGACAATGAAGTGAGATTATTATTGTGTACATTGTTTACTTTATGGCATGTAAGAGTGAACTTTGAATAGTTGATCTGTTTGAAGGACTCTCTTTTTGGACAGAACAGAGGTTCCATTATGGGGTCCTTCCTCCTCTTACAACTGCAATAGAGCAGATTAGGAGGGGAAAGAGTGCTCACTACCTTTTACTGCTCCCAGATTACTTCAAATTATTCTCATAGACATCTGCCTCAATTAACATCCAATCTATTACTTGTCTACTTTTGTTCTCAAGGATGAACATCTTTATAGCATGATTGGTTTTTTTCTCCCATAAACAAAGCACCTTGCTAAATTACCTTTCATAAAAGCCACTTTTAGATAGATTAGATAGAGATAGATAGAGAGAGAGAGAGATAAGTATTGTTTTAAGATGAAAGCCTGAAAGTCATTATGCTCAGTCTTCTGAGAAGGAAAAAGACACACAGTGTCCTGAATGTTTTCCACAGAATTCCCAGAGTATCCAAGAATTAAGGAGAGGACTCAAGGTTTCAATCCTTGTGAGCTGGGTTTAAACACCACTTGTGACTTGAACAATGTTAATAAGCCACTTAAAATCTCTGAACTCCAGTTTGCTTACATAAAAAATGGGAATAACACCCTGTGTCTTACAGGACTTTCACAGGGATTAAGTGGAATAACATGAAAAGGGTCTGGTACTAAGTAAACCATCAATAAATTCTATTTTATCATCTCTTGCCAACTCGGTTGTTGTATTTTTCTGTTTTTAATTTTTAAAAACACTTTGTTTTGTTTTTAATAAGTGAAGATTTTGAAGATATACAAATGTACATGTGTGTAAGCATGCACACACGCGTGCACACACACTCTTTTATCTTTCGAAGGAGAACTTTCCCTTTTCTTTCTCCAGCCTTCCATTTCTCCTCCCTTCCTTTTTTCTTTGCACAGATACGTCAATGTCTACTACACACAAGCACCCGAACCAGGCACCAGTTATCCAGAACAAAGGAACAGGTGCCTGCCCTAAAGATGCTTTACCATCCATTATGAGAAAAGAGCATTTGAACAATAAATAATCAAAGACAGCTATAGTTACAGATGAGAAAGAAATGAATTTAAAGTATTAGAAGGGACCTAGTCAAGACCATAGAAAGGATGGTCAAGGAAGGCCTTTATGAGGAGGTGATAGTTAAACAGAGAACTCAAGAACAGTGTACTGATTCATCTCCAGTTCTCCCCCCCACACCCACGTACCCTCGACCACTCTCTGCCTTTCTCTACCCTGCTTGTGACCAATGGTTGGCATCATCCGTGCTCCCTTGCCCTCAGGCTTCCTGTTCAGTTCTGCCAAAGTGAGACACTGGCTAGATTGAGGGGCAGAAGAATAGAGATGTTAAGGTACCTCCTTGCCCTCCCTCCATGCTCTGATGTCTTCAGAACTACAACTCCCATCAGAAGATTCCTTCCTCATGCATCTAGCTTACACTAGGCTACTTCCTCCTCTTACTCCTTCAGGCCTAGGTGTGATAATGGCTTCCTGGTGTTGTTAGTCCCCGGGAGCCTCACCTTTAGTTCTCTAACTCAGCTGTTACCTCTAAAGTCCCCTCACATGGACCATCTGGTGTGAATTCTGTTTCTGGCCTGGCTCCTGACTATCACAAAAAGGAGCTGGCCGTGTAGAAAAACTTGCAAGGCGCAGCACAGGGAGAGGAAAGGGCAGTGTGAATGTTCTCGTGCGGGCAAAAGCTTGACGTGCCTGAGGAATTAGGAGGACTGCTGTGTGTCTGAAGTCCTAGAGTGAGGAGGGGGTGGAGTGAGGTGACACTGGAGAGGTGACAGAGGCCTTGAGGCCATCTAAGAAGTTGGGGTTCTGTATCATGAATGAGCTTACCAGTTCTCACACTTACAATATAAATAAGACAAATTGCTTGCTAATTCAAAATGTTCTCTCTTTAGCAAACGGGACGGAAAGCCAGAATGGGTTAGGAATTTTTATGTCTCTCAAAAGAAGGATTAGCTTTCTTATATTCTTTTCAATGTTGTTATCATTGTTGTTACTCTTTTCATGAAAGGCTTAGTTCAGAATGTATACCTAGAATAAAATGTGGTTTGGACTATAAACATATACCTTGGTGTCTCGAAATCTTCAGACAGTTTTATTTCTACCATATAGTACCTTACAAAGATAAGGGATTATCATTATCACTGCTATGATAAGGTCAAAGCATTACTTCTTTATCAGTGGATTAGCTACCTTTATTTCTTTATTGCTAAGCATAGTCAATTTATTTCAAGCTTATTCTAGTCTAAAACAGTGGATCTGTGTATCCTCTCTTCCTCTGCTTGCCATTGAAACAGTATCTAAACTGAAGCAGCCTGAAGCCAGAGGGAACCCCTACAGTGGTCTCTGTTGCCTATTTTGTCACTCACTTCCGGAGATCTTTGCATCATCTGATTAAAGCAAGAGAGAAGCAGCCCTCTCCCTGGACCTTTTGGAGGGCCGCAGCAATGCTTTCCATCACTGCAAGTTAACTTTCATTCTAAACAAAATGTGCCCCTTTGCTGTCTTTCTCCTTCTTCACTGTCCTCTTCTTGACTTTCCCTCTTGCCCTCTCCTTTGTCACACTTAGTTGGAGCCATTCCTGGAGAGTGTTCCCCGGACGCACTTTGGACCCCTTCTTGTATCCATGCCCCCTCTATCACCATCCTCTCTGTATGCTATAGATTAATCTGTCTACTATATTCCTCTCCTCACTTCATAATCCCCAAGTCTTGCTATTCACAAACCCAAAAACGGTTTTCCTTGGTTACATCAGAAGATACACACTTTCCTTCCTGGCTTTTAAGACCTTCATTATCTGCTTCCACATTTCCTTTGCATCAGGCCAATGACATTGGAGTCATTCTCGACTTCTCTTTTTCTCTCACATCCCACATTCAACCTTTCAAGAAAATCCTGTAGACTCTACCTTCAAAATAAGTGCAAAGCCCAACCACTTCTTATCAATTCCACAGCTACTACTTGGTCCCAGCCATCGCTATCATCTCTTTGCTAGATTCCAGCTTTTTTTTTTTTAAGATTGTATTTATTTATTTATTTGACAGAGAGAGACACAGCGAGAGAGGGAACACAAGCAGGGGGAGTGAGAGAGGGAGAAGCAGGCTTCCCGCTGAGCAGGGAGCCCGATGTGGGCCTCGATCCCAGGACCCTGGGATCATGACCTGAGCCGGAGGCAGACGCTTAACGACTGAGCCACACAGGCCCCCCTAGATTCCAACTTTTAACTGCTATTCCTGCTTTTATCCTGGTGGTCCATTCTATACTGTTAAAATTCAAGTCAGACAGATGTCACTATTTGCTCAAACTCCTGCAAGTTCTTCATACATCATTCAGATTAAAGGCCAAAGTCTTTAGCATGAACTGTAGGATTCTACATGACCTGCGACCCCCCTTCCCATTCCCAACCTCATCTGCTGCTATTTTCCCCCTGGCCCCACTCTACACATAGGTCTCCTTTAACATGTTAGGCACACTCCTGACTTAGGGACTTTGCTCTAGTTGTTCTCTCTGACTACATCATTTTCTTGGGGAAAACACACAGGTGATCTTTCACCTTCAAGTCCAACCTCAAATGTCACCTATTCAATGAAGCCTACTAGGACAACCTGCATCAGTCAGCTTGGCTACATTATACTATGATAATAAACAACCCTCAAAGCTTAGTGCCTCAACAGAACAGAAATTTACTTTTAGTTCATGCCATGCATCTATACAGGTCAACAAGGCAGTTCCTGACTGTTGCAATAAAAATTCAGGGGCCCAGGCTAATGGCAGTTCCATTTCAACATGTGCTTGCACCATCACCACTCACAGGAAAGATGAACTGCCTTGTCTTAAATAGGCAATTAAATACCTTCACCCAGAAGAGAGGCATATTATTTCTACTTACGTTTCACTTGTTAAAGCAAGTCACATGGCCATGCTTCACTTCAATAGATCAAGGGAAAGCAATCCTACCATGTGCCTGAATTGAGGAGAATCAGAATGCATGGGAGCCGCCTGTGTTAGTTATCTACTGCCACAGTAATGCTGCATAAGAAACAATTGAGATATTCCAATGGCATACAACATTAGTGCTTATTGCTTATGCTTCTGGAATGATTGCTTAGGTGGTTGTGCTGTTTTTGGCTGTGCCTGCTCACTTGTTGGGGGTGGGGGCAGCTTGTGTTGGCTGATCTAGTTCGATTTCAGGTGATATCCCTGCTCCACGTGTCTGTAATCCTCCAGCAGACTAGCCTAGCCATGTTCTTTTGGTGATGGCAGAAGCATAAAGGAGAGCAAGGAGAAACACACAAGGACTCTGGATACAATTTTGAAATAATGCACTAAAGCTTCTATTTCTTGATCCACTGACCCACCAATGCTGGAAGAACATCGACAAGGTTTATGATAATTACATTGTGTTTTATAACGATTAAGTATTCCATGCTCTTTCCAAATGTTCTAAGGAGAAACAAACAGCATTTACAAAGTTGTGATTATATCAGTGTTTCCATTAGATTGCCTTTGGCTATAAGTAACAGAATATCTAGCCAAAAATCTTCAAAACAGTGAAGAGTTTATTGCCTCACATAATAAGGAGACTCTGTTAGTTAATTTTGAATTTAAGAACATTTAGGCTTTGGGTGTGATTTTCTGCAATTTTCATGGCTTTCCCCTCAGCATTGCATTGTTGGTATATCCTTATAAAACAACATACAAAGTCAAGAAGGAGCAAGTTGTTACCTATATCCATTTTAAAGAGTGAGGAATTTTTTACTAGAAACCCTCCCAAGAAGATTTTCCCTTATATTTCCTTGGCCAGGATTGCATCCTATTGCAATACATGTCACTACCTAAATTAACCACTGGTAAACAGAATAGGCTTTTCATGATTGAATTAAACTAATCACCATTCATGCCCTGAGTTGAGTTGAAGCCCACATAATGCATAGTCATACCTGAATATGATTTTGTATTGCTGGAAGGAATAAGGGAGGCGAAATTATTGAGTAGGCAACAAACAGGATTTATATTTGCTACCCAACATCTATACAAATGCTTGTCCCACACGGGAACTTTCAAAAATTCCCAATCCTACACAGAACACCTTTAGCTACCCCTCAAAGGAGAAAACTCCAAGGTCTCATCAGTTACTATATGAAGCTCTACTAAGTTCTTTATCTTTGGAGTTATACTGTAATCTCTCTATCATAATTAAACATGGTTCCTTGTGGTCCAGGAACTTTTGTCTAAAAGATAATTATTCACCCTAAATATACCCAACATATATTATGGTGGAGAAGGACAGGGTGACTTCAATTTTTAAATATCCTATTTGAAGAAGAGGAGGACTGGTTCATGTCCTGCAGGCTTGTTAACTCTGCTCTCTGGAAGGGTTTTCTCTGTCCATTGTCCATGTTCTGATGATTTCCTCTTGGAAAACAGTGTTTGTTAATCATACTCTAAAGCTATGGTTCAGATGGTCATTAGAGAGTTCTAAAGGCTACAAAGATGTAGCAGATCACTTCCCCTCATTCAAGTTCAAGAATCTTGGTATTTCCTTAAAAACTGAACATTCACAGGCTGAGGTCACTGTGCTTGAATTTTCTTTGGTCATAGGGTTCCCTATTAACTAAGTAGGCTTCCAGTGTATCTGTTTCTAGTGATTTCATAAACTAATAGTCAGTGGTAAGACTATAGTCTACACATTATTGTTGAGAATTCCTCTCTTCTCTCTTCTGCCTTTTGTTTATGATCCTTCCTTAAGACAGAGTAAAACGAAAGAGTTATTAGAAGGAAAGAGACCCCCACCCTAAATGTGATCATTGCTGCCAGATTTCCCCCCTTTGTTAAGCAGAAAATTCTTAACAAGAGTTTCTTAGGAGAGACTTAGGGACCCAGTCTAACCAATCTTATCTTCTGCTAAGTCTATTGCTTTCCTGCCTCTGCTTGTTTTACTTTACGTGGAGTAGAACCTTAAGTGTTGGCTTTTGTAATGAGAATAATCCATTTTTAAAAAAGTTTTATTGCTGGCAATTTTACGCCTCAACTCTTCTTCCCCTTGTGCCCCACATCTTGACAAGCTGTTAAGAAACCAAGGTGCTTCCTTCTTTGGCACCAGTGGGAGATTAAAAAATGCAAGTCCCTTGCCAAGCCCATCCCTCATCCCAGCCCCACCCCCTAAACACAATAAAAACCCAGACCAGTCACCTGTCTTGGCTCTTTAAGCCATTCTGGACCTGCTCAAGAGGCCTGCCCTACTCTCCCTAGAGATCTCAGTTATGTAGCAATACATAAATTTTTTATGTCTTCTTGTTGTGTATGTAGCGTCATCAGCCTTGGCATTTAAATCAAACTTAAGGTGGGGGTCCATCTGCCTCTGCAGATGATTATACAGCTTTTCTAATGGTATTCACTGTTACCTTATACTGCAAGCCACAAACGGAAAAGGCTACGCTCAGCAAAGCTATAGTTTCCTTCTGCTCTGCTTTTATGGTAGACTACCTTCAGATTATGCTGGTTTTTTTTCACAAGACATACCTAAAAGCCTCAAGAAATACTTTACTTTTTCCTACCACTTTTTAGCATCATAATTCCGTTTAGCAAATGGTCTGAGTTCAAGGTACAAAAGTTCATAGTTTGATAAAATATTTCACCCTCACCTAAGAAGAACCACCAACTGCCCCAACTGGAAAACATGGGTTCTCTCTGTCCTCTGTCTGAATGACTTCTCTCCTCAGCAGATTTCACATTTTAGTATCTGTTACTTCAGCCCCCTACTTCTGGTAACAAATTCAGTGTTTTTATATATGAATCTTGACTTCCTTATGCAGCCTTTTTTTTTTCAGTTCTTAGAAATTTTTCCTTATTAACAAAAGAGACATATGCCTTTATCTGATTATTTACAACATTACTTAAAGAATGTAACAGACTCTATTTTCGTCTTGAAGATAGCGTGGAGCCTTCTGTCTTGTTTAACTTGGACTCATTTCTTTCTGTGGCTGATGCATAGATTTCTTACTGGAATTTCTTTTCAGTTCATTTCTGGCTAGCTCCACTGTTTGCATGAACCTACATTACCCCTCGTTTCTTGGTTCCCTTTTTCATTTTGCTGGACTCTATCCTCAAGTAATTTTTTTTTTCATAAAAGATATGGGAAGAATACTTGAAGAACCTTTGACTGTAGGAAAATATCTTGACCTCCTATAGAAGTGATATTTTGGCTATGCTCTTCAGCTACCATATCATACAGGTAACATGAAGTTCCTGTCTGCACTGTAGCATCTATAAATTTGGCAACATTTCTGATTTGCTAAACCGTCTTCTTGAATTTAGAAACATTATGGTTTGAGGTGTTGGGGAGAGAGATTTTTTTTAAAAACTGTGCATAGTCTGCTTTCTTTATTCAAAGAAAGAAATTTCTTAAATTCTTTTGAAAACTATGCATTTAAACTAAGCCTGTCTAATATTCTACTTCATTTTTTTAAGATTTTATTTATTTGACAGAGAGAGACACAGCGAGAGAGGGAACACAAGCAGGGGGAGTGGGAGAGGGAGAAGCAGGCTTCCCGCCGAGCAGAGAGCCCGATGCGGGGCTCGATCCCAGGACCCTGGGACCATGACCTGAGCTGAAGGCAGACGCTTAACGACTGAGCCACCCAGGCGCCCCTACTATTCTACTTCTATATTCCATTCTTACAATTTGAAAACAGTCTGATAAATGTAAATGAAGAATCAGTTGATCTTGAACTTATTAATGAACTCTTGGGTTCAGATGGACTTTGAGAAGTCATGTGATCACATACTTGCTTTCAAAACACTCAGTTAAAAAGTATGGGTATTAAAGAGGGCACGTTCTGCATGGAGCACTGGGTGTTATGCACAAACAATGAATCATGGAACACTACATCTAAAACTAATGATGTAATGTATGGTGATTAACATAACAATAAAAATTTTTTTTAAAGGCCTATTATGTCATTCTCCTTAATGGTAGGGTGATAATTAAGCCCAAATCCCATTCCTGTCTAGGGATTTAATAATTTTACTCCCCAGCTTTCCCTGAGGATATATATTTAGTGTTCATTTCTCATTAATCTTCATTTAAATGTTTTCTAATATTTCTACATTATCATCACACTTGCTGGATACATCAAACCACTCAAGTGTAATTCATCTCACTTTTAGAAAGATTAGTAATTTTTTAATATAACTGAGGAGCTAGATCTTTTTCTGTACTGTGATAAAGGATGATTTTTGTATCTTTTATCACATGTTTGGGCAATACAGATTTTCAAGCCATTACTGAAACTTTGGCCTCGGGTATTAAATTTACTCCAGATATCAGAGCCTATTCCATGGAGGTAGCATTAATCTCCTCTACTGAGACAAGATGTTCCCATTATTCACCAAGAATAACTAGTACCCAGATTTGCTGACAAGATCCTTTTCAAATGTTCAGACCAAAGAGGAGCAAAACTCACTGAGGAGAAGACGACAGTGGGGTTGAAGGTCAGCCTTCCTAATATTCAGAACATGAGTTATTTTGATCCCTATCCTGTTAGACATGTACACATACCCAAGGTGCCTGATCAGAGGTTAAGTAAGAGAATAGTATTTTCCTGAATAAGTGAAATTGTATTTTGTCTATGTAACACATAAAATCTGGAAAAGTTACTCTTGACATATTTCTGCTTTGGCTTCACATCTGCAGTATGATTTTTTGAGGCTCTGTTTATTATGGGACCTAAAACACTGAATACATTACAGAAAATTTGGATGAGAAATCTACCTTAACTTAAGGAAATTAAAAGACTGATATGGCATTTATCTTTTTTTTATTTTTTATTTTTATTTTTTTAAGATTTTATTTATTTATTTGAGAGAGAGAATGAGAGACAGAGAGCACGAGAGGGGAGAGGGTCAGAGGGAGAAGCAGACCCCCCGCCGAGCAGGGAGCCCGATGTGGGACTCGATCCCGGGACTCCAGGATCATGACCTGAGCCGAAGGCAGTCGCCTAACCGACTGAGCCACCCAGGCGCCCCTGATATGGCATTTATAAGAGAAGAATGAATAGCCTATATTGAAAACTAATGTATATAAAATTAAGTATTCCAAACAAATGTGGGTGAGCTTTTCTCTCAGTCCTTCATATTTTAAAAACATTTCTGAAGTGGTTTATAGTATAAGAAAACTCTCTTTATTAGAGGATTTAATCCTCAAAAGAGCAGGTATTCCAGATTGGAGCTGTACTAACAAACTATGTGAGTCTGCCTCTCTAGACCTCAGCTTCTTTTACATTACCTGTCATTGACCCTGATAATCTCAATAGTCTATCCCAGTTCACAAAACATATGATTCTAGAATTTTTTTTTGCTGTAAAATTTCTGATCAGTGAGGTAAATGTGAGCTGACATCAGCCGGCATCAGTGGAAACATCAACTACTTCTTAGCCCAGATAAACTCTAGTTCTAAACTAGGGGTCTTGAGCATAATGGAATAAAAATATGATTAGGAGCTCTTATGAACTGGTTATATGAAGTTGACTATCTCAGAAAGAGGGCACTTGATGGTAAGCTGGAGTCATAAAAAATGGCAGTATGTGTGTGAGTATATGCAGGTGTGTGTTCATGTGGGGGTTAAGTGTGCTTGTGTTTTTGGAGGAAGATGAAAATATTGGTGCAAACATGATGAGAAGCAGTAGAGCCTTCCTCAAAAAAGCCCTGTTTTCAGACTCTTTGGCAATATTGATAGGATGTGACAGTCTTATAAAAGGTAATGATTTGGTTCACACATACCAATTTTAGATTACTCTCCTCCCTCTTTTAGGGCAAAGACATTGTGTCTTTGTGTGTCCATTGATCTGGCACCTATCCCTGTGAAAATGTCTGGATTAAGGAACTGTTCGGGCTCAAAGAGACTTTAAAGTTGAATGACTTGGCATTTTAAGAATTTCTTTTCTTTTTTGAAGAAGACAACACACAGAGCAAATTATTCCATTTTCAAGTGAAATTACTACAAATGATGTTTCCAAACGAAGAGATTACAAGAAAAATAATTATAATAGGTAAGCACTTATCAATAATCACATCAGCACATCTTAATATACAAAGGTACTTCAGTGATTATCTTCTAGGCTAAAAGCTGGTAAATTACAGTCCGTGGGCAAAATGTGGCCCACACCTGTTTCTATAAAGTTTTATTGGAACACAGCCAAACTCATTCATTTATGTATTCTTTATGTTTGCTTACTTCTAAAGTGGAAGAATTGAGTAGTTATGACAGAGAGACCTATGGCTTAAAAAAAAAAAGTACGATCTGGTCCTTTACAGGTTTACTAACCTCTGATCTAGATCAATGATTTATTATTATTATTATTATTATTATTATTATTTCTTTTTACATATGAGTGTCCCTGGCCCTTTTTTCAAATAACTAAGTAGCTATTATTTTCCCCTGTTGTAAATTCTTCCTGATAATACTTGTTTTACACCCTGGTACCAACCATCAGCCTTCTTTCCTAACTCGGCCTTCTTTTCTAACCAAGCACTGATTTTTGCAACTAGAATTCTCGGTAAAAATTAAGTGCTGCCAAGGTAGGCACACTCATGCAGGTTTGTGAAGGTCTTGGAAACATGGGCCATTTCTGCAGGACAGTCCAATGTTCATTCGTTGGCTAGAAATTGAGGCAGTGGAGATGGTAACTTCCAGCTGTCTGCATCACAGCTTCAGTAGTGCATTCTTCAACTTTGATACTGACAATGGCCTTCAGAATCCCCTCCCTAACTGATAAGGGCTGAGACAGTAGGGGTCCTGACAGGCAGGCTGCAATATCCCGGTCATTCCAGAGGCCCTGTCCTGAAATCACTTCTAAGCCCTTTCAACAACTCTGTAAGTACATACCTGAATTGAATCCTTGTGTTTACAATGCCTTAAGTGCCTTTTATTTTCGCTACAACATGGAGCTGTTATATCTTGATCACATGCTGAATTCTCACATACCTGAGTTCTGGTTTGAGATTCTTTCTTTTTTTCCGTTCATCCAAAGTCTTCTTCAGCTCCATTAGAGCAGTTTTGAGCTTTCTATTCAGTAGGACATGAAACCTTTTGTTAAACTTTTTAGGGGGATGGGCAGAGCATTCGTGAACATTAACCTTTGCAAACAAATTTTAGAAACAATTTGTCAAATCTCCCTGCAACTGCCCAATGTAAAAACTAGTTGAGATTTTATTTTTTTTATTTTTATTTTTTTTGTAGTTTTTAATTTTATTATGGTATGTTAGTCACCATACATTACATCATTAGTTTTTGATGTGGTGATCCACGATCCATTGTTTTCGTATAACACCCAGTGCTCCATGCAGTACGTGCCCTCCTTAATACACATCACCGGGCTAACCAATCCCCCCTCCCCCCTCCCCTCTAAAGCCCTGTTTGTTTCTCAGGTCCATAGTCTCTCATGGTTCATCTCTCCCTCCAATTCCCCCTGCCCATTTTTCCCTTCCTTCTCCTAATGTCTTCCATGCTATTCCTTATGTTCCACAAATAAGTGAAACCATATGATAATTGACTTTCTCTGCTTGACTTACTTCATTTAGCATAATCTCCTCCAGTCCCATCCATGTTGATGTAAAAGTTGGGTATTCATCTTTTCTGATGGCTGAGTAATATTCCATTGTATATATGGACCACATCTTCTTTATCCATTCATGTGTTGAAGGGCATCTCGGCTCTTTCCACAGTTTGGCTATTGCGGACATTGCTGCTATGAACATTGGGGTGCATATGGCCCTTCTTTTCACTACATCTGTGTCTTTGGGGTAAATACCCAGGAGTGCAATTGCTGGGTCATAGGGTAGCTCTATTTTTAAATTTTTGAGGAACCTCCACACTGTTTTCCAAAGTGGCTATACCAACTTGCATTCCCACCAACAGTGTAAGAGGGTTCCCCTTTCTCCACAACCTCTCCAACATTTGTTGTTTCTTTCCCTGTCCATTTTGGCCATTCTAACTGGTGTAAGGTGGTATCTCAGTGTGGTTTTGATTTGGATTTCCCTGATGGCTAATGATGATGAACATTTTTTCATGTGTCTGTTAGCCATTTGTTTGTCTTCTTCAGAGAAGTGTCTGTTCATCTCTTCTGCCCACTTTTTGACTTGATTATTTGTTTTTTGGGTGTTGAGTTTGAGAAGTTCTTTATAGATTTTGGATACCAGCCCTTTATCTGTAGTGTCATTTGCAAATATCTTCTCCCATTCTGTGGGTTACCTCTTTGTTTTGTTGACTGTTTCCTTTGCTGTGCAGAATCTAAAAATAGTTGAGATTTTAATTAAAATTGAAATAAATTTATAACTTACTTGAGGGATTAACTAATATCTTTACAATATTAATTCTTCTTATTGAAGAATATGGGTTGCCTCTTTTTCTTTAAACCTTCTTTTATAAGAGGACAAAGGAAAGAAAAACACAGATTTCACATGATTATAGTTATTCTTTTAAGATGGATACTGAAACAAAAGGTAAAATCATAAAGGTAGTATGTATTCTGAAAGGTTTCAAAATAAAATTTTTAATCAAATAGCATCTATACATTTGGAAAACAGTAATGAATACAAGTGAAACACATTATTTATTGGACCTAAATATACTTGGGGTATATACAGATTTGAACACCTCTTAAAATAGTTCCAAGGATTTCCAAAGTTATCTGGCCAATGGATAGGAAAGCACCAAGCTAGACTAGCCACCCCTCACGGTGACAATTCTTTGGACAGCATTTCCTGATTAATCACTGTAGAAGCTAAAAACAGTAAGGAGAATTCACTACTTGGTGAGACAGCTGTTTCATTCATAGAAAAATCTAATAGAAAAAAATTATTCTTTGTGTGGAGCCAGATCTACCTATGGTCCTGTCCCCTGGAGCTAAAGTGAACACATTTATTCTCTGGAGCATTTCAGTTCTTCAAATATCTGATAATAATTTTCCTCTCCCCCATGCCCAGCTCAGTTTTCTCTTGCTAGTTCCTTTCAATTTCCCAAATCGTTTACCATTCCAGTCACCTTTCAGCAAATATACCTAAAGTTTTTCAGAATCTCACTTAATGAGAAAAACTCAGCAGGTGCCAACCCAGCACTCCAGATGTGTTCTAACGTTGGAATAGGGTATTTTAACTCTTATTGCACTTTTAGCTCATACTGCACATTTTATCACCTAGGTTTTGGTTTTTTCTATCTGAACTCTAAAGCCAGGTAGCTCTAAGTTTGCACATTTTAAAAAAATTTTTTTTTGGAAATAATTTCCAATCTATAAGAATAATAGTACAAAGAACACCCACAATCACTTACCCAGATTCACAATGGTTAACATTTTACCCAATTTGCTTTATCATTCGCTCTTGCTCTCAATCTCTCTCTCTAACTCTGTCTCTCATAATTTATTACCATACTTAAACATATTGGTGCTCACAATGTCCCAGATTTGGGCAGTGAGAACACTTCCAGGTGGCTTGTGTGTCCTTTTGCCTTGTGCCCATCACTTTTTTGAGCATTTCCTTACTTGCTGGCAGAGCTGGATGCTCTGGGCTCACCCACACTGTGCCAGCGCTGGAATCAGCCACTTCTCCAGAGTCATAGTTCCTGTTAGTGGGGAATTAAACGTGTACTTTCTAATCAGTTGATATTTTAAGAGGCACCTATTTGGAAACAGAGCCAGGACCAAAGTCAGATCTAACTCCACGTATCCATTCTGTTTTGCGATATTCTAGCCTTCATATAGCACTCAACAATAACGTGTGTTAAGTTTCATTCTGCTGATTTTGTGCCATCACTTCAACATCCTGAGACATTTATTTATTAACTGGTCTCTTCATTGGCTACTTACTCCATCCTCAAATTCTTTAAAAAGTTCCTAAACTGAGATTGGATCTATTTCCGACTTCAGGGGCAATTTCTTGGGCTGAGTTATAAATCTTTGAATAATGAGGTTTTTAATGAAACCAGGGCTAACACATCGTTAATTGTGGAGAGAGAATGGGACTCCTATAATCACGATTTTTTTTGGAGCTTAATGGAAAAATGCAGAATATTGAAAATGTTTTCTTGCTATTACTTAATTTGTCAAAACCCCATCATTTATGCCACATTTTAAATGAGGTGGAATAGTTTTTAAAGATGTTACAGAGATCATTACAAAAGCACTGGGAAGCTGAATATAGGGAGAGGGGAGGGGAGGAGGCACGGAAGGAAAGAGAATTACTAAGCTTCATGTGAATCCCCGCACCGGCAGCTCATCGCCAACCATCCACAGGGGGACATAACGTGAAAGTTAAAATGGGGTCAAGATAGGTGTGTTGACAGTTCTGAATCCATAACATCCATCCATCCCAAGGCACCATCTGTTACATCTTCAGTCTTTTTGTGAGTATCAACAATAGAGGTAATTAAGCAAATGAGCAGCTAAAATGGAAGTTCCCAGAAAGGAGGAAAGTTAGCAAAACTATGACAATGGGGTGTCATTGTAGGAGCAGAGGCTGAACACCTGGCGCCGCTTCTTGGGAAAGGCAGAGTGACTAGATGGGGGAGGGGGCTTGAGGGTGGGAGAGCCCATGGCTTCATGGGGGTTCATAGTTTTAGGAGCTGCAGATGGCAAAGGGAAAATGCCTCTGGTTTCCTTATTAAGGAGGAAGAAGAATGCACAGATAATCTTGGACATACTCGGAAGGGAAAAGAGGCCAATTTGGTCTATCAGTGGCACAAGGACAGGGCTGCCTCCATTTGCAAATCTCTGAAGATCAGTGCTCCTTTGGGCAAAGTTGACTGAGGCACCTGTGGAAACTCCCTCTGTCTCTTGGCAACTGGGTTGGGCAGCCTGGGGCCTGTCTTGGGCCTGGGACCCAAGTAAGAGAAGGGCCAAATTACCGAGGCTGAGTTAGCTGCAGAGGGTGCTGGCCCTGACATGAAATGAGGCAACCTCTGTGTCCCTTGTGTGGGGAGCCATGCCTAAATAGACTTAGAGGCCTGGAGAATGGAGAGAAAGGAAGCACAAATCCTCCCTGATGATGGCTTTGACGACAAAGTGTCATAGGGGTTCCTTTATTGCACATCTTGATCTTTTGTGCTTTTTGCCTTACTGTTTTGCTTGTATCTCACTCTCTGGGGCTTTCTTTACTTAACCCTTTCTTCCCTGATCCTTTTCTGTTTTCCCGACAAAGGCCCGTAGGCCTTTCAACTTCGCCCTAGACTCCGCATGAGTTCAGACACTAATCCTCTCCTTGGTCTGAGGATCATGAGGAGTGTTTCCTTGGAGCGCTGTTTGCCTTGCTACTCCTCCTACTCTGACCTTGGAAACCATTTGCAGAGCCTGGGCTCCTGCTGTATTTTCCCCACCAGTCTCCTGCTAATAACTGGCTTCTTGGCTCTTTTTTTTTTTTTGTCCAAGCCTGTGTCCCTTCTGTGATTCCCTGCCCAGGATCCTTCCTTCTCAGGGAATAGAGCCAGGCCACCTCCTGACTGACTTTCCTGGGTTGACGACCTCTGTGCTGGGATTTCTTGCCCATTTCCAGCTACCAGATGCTATGTCCAAAGGCTCCACCTGTAGGCTGACCTCTCCCTTTGCTGTATACCTGTTGTTGACTGCCTGCCTGTGACTGCCCAGAACACCCATTTCCTCTGTCCCCTCTCCCCTCAGCTGGGTCCCCTGGGCTTCAGGGCTGATGGAAGCTCTTTTTCCATGCTGGAGCCATGGCTGTGATTGGGGCTTGTATCTAGAAACAGGGAAATGGTGCCAGTTGAGTGTAAGTACATTGCAAGTGGATGTTCTAATAATACAGACATATTCAAAAGAACTAGGGTCCTGGCCGAGCCTAGATAGCATCAAAACTGTCCCAAATTCATGGACTCTTAAAATAGTTTCAATTAGTTTCAGTTCCCTAAACAGACTTGGAGGTGCAATAAGCTCAACGATGTTTTCACACTGATTCACAGATGTCAAGCTATTTGCTCTTGGTGCCTTATTGATTCAGGTGGGCAAGGTAAACAGCTGAGAATCTGTGCTAAAATGTAATTTAGTCAGTCAAGGAAGAATGCTCCTTGGTGGGAGGTGTTTGGTTTAAGGAAAGGAAATGCTGCCTATAAACATTCAGATCAAAGCTTTTAAACAGTCCCATCCACTCCTGAGGAGTCGGCATCTATATGTGATACTGCTTTTTGTCTGGGACAATCTCATGACCAAGATGGAAGCTGTGGGGACCATCCCATCCTTTCAGAATGCAACTGAGTAACTCAAGAAGAGTGAAAAAAAGTGTCTGCAGTTACTGCCTGTGTAGATTGCTGCAGAGCAGGTACTAAGATCACAGTATAAGGAAGGTACTAGTACCACATTGGGTCCATGGAGGGTGAAGTCCACTCAGGAGGGAAGAGAAGTTCACTCTGTCAGTCACCACATTTTAGGCCAACAGTCTATGGACAAGTCTGAAGCCTCAGAGAAGCAGATGCTCGAATGAGGTTAAATATGCAAGAAACTTGTTATGAAAACATGTGTGAGAGAAAACGAGGTGGGATCCAGGATAGGGTGGGTGAGCCATTGGACCATAGCACAGGTTTGACTTGAGTGAAAGAGAAGGGGTGGAAGAAGAGGGTTCTCATGGAAGCATTTTGGACAGCAATGCAGTTCTAAGGAAAGTTTGGGAAGGCCACTGGGTCAAAGTTGTCTGTCAGAGGGATACTCCATTTCACAGGAATGGTCCTACCTTAGTATTCCTGTGGCACTCAGGAAGGTGGCTTCAGTGCACGAGAAGCAAAGCTACTTTTTATTTAGCTATTTTTTTATTTAGCACCTACCAAACACCAGACACTTTCCATCCTTATCACTAATCCTTACAACAACCTTAAAAAATTGTTTTACCGATGAGGGTACATATGTAAAGGGGTTAAGTAATTGTCTAAGGCCACACAGCATGTTGATGGTCAGGATTTGAATCCACACCTTGGGGTTGCAAAGCATACTCTTTCTTTTTCTTTTTTTTTTCCTATTTTTTTAAATCTTATTATGTTAATCACCATACATTACATCATTAGTTTTTGATGTAGTGGTCCATGATTCATTATTTGCGTATAACACCCAGTGCTCCATTCAGTATGTGACCTCTTTAATACCCATCACTGGGCTACCCCATCCCCCGTCCCCCTCCCCTCTAAAACCCTCAGTTTCTCAGAGTCCATAGTCTCTCATGGTTCGTCTCCCCCACCGATTTCCCCCCCCTTCATTTTTCCCTTCCTCCTATCTTCTCTTTTTTTTAATATATAATGTATTATTTGTTTCAGAGGTACAAGTCTGTGATTCAACAGTCTTACACAATTCACAGCACTCACCATAGCACATACCCTCCCCAATGTCTATCACCCAGCCACCCCATCCCCCACTCCAGCAACCCTCAGTTTGTTTCCTGAGATTAAGAATTCCTCATATCAGTGAGATCATATGATACATGTCTTTCTCTGATTGACTTATTTCGCTCAGCGTAATACCCTCCAGTTCCATCCACGTCATTGCAAATGGCAACATTTCATTCTTTTTGATGGCTTCATAATATTCCATTGTATATATATACCACATCTTCTTTATCCATTCCTCTGTCAATGGACATCTTGGCTCTTACCATAGTTTGGCAAAGTGTACTCTTTCTACTCTGTCTAAAGGAAGAGGGGAAGAGAAGACAGCAATTATGTCAGAAAACAGGCTGAGAGAAGTTGCTACAATGAACACAAACCTAAACACTGACCATCCTGGCAGCCAAGGAAAAAAGAAAGATACTGTGTTACAATCGCATTTGTTGGCTTTTAGAAGAAGCACATGAGAAGGTAACAGGAGAAGTAAACATTTTCCTAGCCTTGAGTTCTGAAAGAAATTTGGTGAGTCATACCTGAAAATAAGGGCTACTGGAAGACTCTTAAATGAGAGGAGCTGTAATGGATGAATTGTGTGTTTGCAATAACTTTAATTTATGAGTAGTATGTAGCATATAGGCTTGAGCACATTTAGCCAGATGGGCGGGTAGAAGGAATTGGGACTCTTCCATGTCTGTGTAGTAGAGGCTTAACTGAGCAGACTGGGGGTGCCCAAACATTGCACATTCTAAAGAAAGGAGTGGTCCTTGACTGCTCCAAGGAGATCAACTCCAAGCCCTTGGAGTATCCTGCCTGATAGCAGTGTCTTTGTATACGTAGGGCCTTGGGCCTTGACAGTTTATGCCAAGCATGTGATTTATGGTGAATGCCTCTTTTCTGTATTCCTGAAGTCCTGTATCAGTTTGACCTCTGAGGGGGCTGGGGACTGAGGAGTCATGGTCAGTCATGTGGGTGCTCCATGCCTATGTGACTGGCTGATCCACAGTAAAAACTCTGGACGTGAAGGCTGGTTGCGATAGTTCATATATGTTGTCATACATCGTTGCTGGGAGTGCTGTCTATGTGACACTCTCTTGGGAGAGGACAACTGGGGTAGCTCTGTTGCTGGTCTCCTCCAGAACCCACCCGATGTGCCTTTTTCCCTTGTTGATTTCAATGCTGACTTCATTCTGTGTCCTTTTGCTGTAATAAACCATAACCACAAAGATGGCAGCTTTTCTGGGTCTTGTGAGTCTTTCCAGTAAATCATCAAACTTGAGGGTAGGCTTTAGGGACACCTGACACCATGTCTTTACTCTTTCTCCTTCCCTTCTTCCTCCAGTCAACTGACACGTTCCCTCTTTCTGAGTTCCCTTCCTCCCTGTCTCCCCAGCTGCATTCTCTTAAAGGGACAGACAGTAACCTGCCGTGGCTGGGCATCTTTCTTTCCCTACCTCAAACCTTGCTACCAACTATAAAGTGATAGAGTGAGGTACACCCAATTTTATCATTCTTTCTATTCTTAGATCTTCAGTCACTTAACAAACAGCATCAGACCTTCAAAATAGCAGAGTCATCCAATGTAATTTTTCCACGGCACAAATGAGAAAACTGCGATCCAGGTGTAATGGACTATCTGTGCCTTACAGAGCTGATCCAGGGGCCATGCTTAGGAGTGACAAAGCTGCCTTATTGGTTACTGCTTTAGGTCCCCAACTCCTTGGCTCTTGTTAAGATCACCTGATTAAATTATGGCTATATTGAGAAAAATGACTTTGAAAACAAGCCGACTCCGGTGCTTTTTGCCTCTCCCCACACCCCAGGGGACATGTTTTCAGTCAGGTGTTATATCCCCCAATTTCATTAGCATTGAGTTATAAGGATAAAAATATCCCACCCTTGTCACTGACAAGTTACCTTCTGCACTGAACTTACCGAGTCATCTTTTCTGTGGCAATTTTGCCGGTGACATGTTTGTTGTTGTCAGCAAGGCAAAGCCAGCGCAACTGATCCAGGGTGACCTGGGCTCTGTTCCACTCCGTGCATCAATAAAATTGCCAGGTCTGCTTTGATTTCAGAATTTGTGCTGTAGGTAATGATGATATATGAGCTCACGGAACAGATTTGATTCTCGGAGATAAGAATGGTCCTGGCAGCTAAGGAGGGGGAAAAATAATTTGGTCTACAGTCTAGACGGGCTTTTTTGGATAGGGAGGTCATCAATGGGAAACTCAAATGAGCACAAGATGCCGTTTCTACCCTGACAGTTGGCCTGTACTGACAAAGGAATAGAAGCCACAGTGATGTCAGAGAAGTTGAGAAGAGAGGGATCAGCTGTGGAATGGGTGGGGCGAAAGCCCATTGGTGTGAGACCACATTTCAAGTCAGCTGAATTCTGTTCACCTTCTATTATGCCCAGCAGCTCGTGTCACGCTGAGGACACAATCAGGTTCAAGCAAATGATTACCGTCCTTGAACCATGGTAATCTGAAAAGACAATTACAACCCAGGAAGGCAGCTTCTGCAGGGCAATCAGGATCTGACAGGGGCCAACTGACACAGCCCCCAATTGAGACTGTGAGGAACAGTCAGGTGCTGGTTGTAATTAAAAATGCCAGGCAGCACTGGGAAGTGCTGACTGGGTAGAAGTCTCCATCCTATAGCTCCCTCCCTGGCCCTGCTCTGACTGAGCAGAGCAGACTCTCCTGCTGGTTTGAACTGTCGTAAGTAAGAATTCTGGTGTGTGTGATGAAATATACACAACATAAAATTTACCATTTTGGGGGCACCTGGGTGCCTCAGTTGGCTGGGTGTCCGCCGCCTTTGGCTCGGGTCATGATCCCGGAGTCCTGGGATCGAGTCCCTCATCGGGCTCCCTGCTCATCCGGGAGTCTGCTTCTCCCTCTGCCCTTCACCCTGCTCTCTCTCATTCTCTCGCTCTCAAATAAATAAAATCTAAAAAAAAATTTTTACCATTTTTTTAAAGATTTATTTATTCATTTGAGAGAGAAAGATAGTGCAGGGGGGTGGGGGGAGGGGCAGAGGAGGAAGGAGAGAGAATCCTAAGCAGACTCCCTGCTGAGCATGGAGCCCAATGCGGGGCTTGATTCCAAGACCCATGAGATCATGACCTGAGCCAAAACCAAGAGTCAGACGCTCAGTCGACTGAGCACCAGGCACCCCTAAAATTTACCATTCTTAAGCATGCAGTTCAGTGGCATTAAGTCCATTCACACTCTTGCATAACCATCACCACCATCCATAGCCAGGAGTTTCTCATCATCCCAAACAGAAACTCTGTATCCATTACAGAACTCTTCATTCTGCCGTCCTGTCACCTCTGGTAATCGTTATTCTCCTTTCCGTCTCTGTGAATCTGCTTATTCTAGATCCTCACATAAATGACATCATACAATATTTGTCCCTTTGTATCTGACTTTTTCACTTAGCATAATGTTTTCAAGGTTCATCCATATGGTAGCATGTATCAGAATCGTATTCCTTTTTATGGCTCGCTAATATTCCATTGGATGGGTATGCCACCTATTGTTTATCTAAACCCAACATTTGAACTGTTCCCAACTTTTGTTGTGAATAGTGCTGCTATGAACATAGGTGTGGAAATACTTATTCAATTTCTGGCTTTCAATTCTTTCAGAAATATACTCTGAAGTGGAATTAAGGGATCACATGATAGTTCTATTTTAAATCTTTTTTTTTTTAATTTTTTTTTTTTAAGATTTTATTTATTTATTTGAGACAGAATGAGAGAGACAGAGAGCACATGAGAGGGGGAAGGGTCAGAGGGAGAAGCAGGCTCCCTGCCGAGCAGGGAGCCCGATGTGGGACTCGATCCCGGGACTCCAGGATCACGACCTGAGCCGAAGGCAGTCGCTCAACCAACTGAGCCACCCAGGCACCCTATTTTAAATCTTTGAGGACGACCATATAAATAGGAATTTTTAAGTGTAGAAAACATAGGTGTTTGAAGAAGCTTTTGTGGCAGATGGAGCAACTTCCATATTTTGCACGGAGAAAATCACTCTAGGAAGAAGCCATGATGCTGCTCACACAGTGGTCCTGCATCTATGATATAATCCTCATCTGTCAAACTTGTTTACAGCTCAATTCGTGCGCCACACATTGCTAAGTGCGGGGGACACAGCGGGGAATGAGACCGAGACCATCCCTGCCAAGTGGAATAGAGGGAGCAAGTCAACATCTAGGGGAGGACAGCCAGGCTGAAGGACACCACAGCTGAGCTAAGAGCCAGCACCCAGGAACATTAACTGCAGCTCATTGAGTACCTCATAAAGGTCATGTGCTAGACATTTTTTAACACAGCCTAATTTAATCCTCATGTGGGTGCTATTATTATCCCATTTTACAGATAAAACAACTGCGAGGCTCAATAAGGTAGCACCCCCTCAGTGCTTAACAGATGACATCTTCCTCACCTCATTGATGTCAAGAAAGTCAGGCAGCCAGGGAGGTAGAGGCCTCAGGCCATCACTCACAGCATTGAAGGCAGGCTCTCCTGGCTTCATTTCAGATCACAGTTCTATAATTTGTTAGGCCTGTCCATTTATCAGAGGAAATGTGAAAACATACCATGTGCTTAAATTTCCAGCCACAATTCACCTCCAGCAATGGGTAAACTTAGAACTGGTTAAGAGGGGGAAAAAATGGAATTATAAACTCTTCTAAAAAATTTTTTATCAAACTATAAATTCTTAAAAGGTAGGTACATCTGTAGTCGAGTACTTAACTTTATGCACCATATACAGTAGGAGCTCAATAAATCAACTTGGTAAGTATTTCTTGAGCAGTTGTTCTATGCTCAGCACTGAAGTGTGAGCATCATTCTCCTGATTTTAAGGAGTGTGTAGTTTGGGCCATGGGGCAGTAACAGAAAACTATAAGACAATATGCAGCAAGGTGGCGATTACATAAAATTAGTGCAAACATCTGGATCCACCAGGTGAAAATCAATGCATGTAATGAGGGTTTACCCTGTGCCGTGCACTGAGTGATGTAAATTTCTTTACTTACATCATCTGTCATATCTCTTACTCTAACCCGCCGAGGAGGAGATAAGTTGCATTTCCAATGGCAATATGGAACACGGGCATGTCAAGCGACTTATCCCATGTCACACACAGAGCAAATGGTTGAAGTGGATTTCCATTGCAAGGCTGTCTGACAAATGTTCATGCTCTTCCCTCTAAATTTGGGGGGTTTTAGGTGCATGGACTTCCCAATAATAGGACAGGACAGCAATTATGGCAGGGACAGGAAGAGTCCAGGATGCAGAGTCACTGTGGAGAAAAATGGAGACTGGCGTCCGCATACCAGGCATTCCACAATAACATAATTACAAAACACAGCAAGCCCCCTGTTCCAATCAGTCCCACCGCCAAGCCTGAGTTTTCTGCTCTATAGGAAATGCCAGAGTAGCAACCATCAAATTTTAAAGAGGAGGAAGTTGTCCTGGGAAGCGACATTTCTGCCCATGACCTTACTGCTGGCTCTTGGCAGCCCACAGTGAGAAAATACCCCAGGCTGCAGACATGATGTGACAGGGCTCAGGGACTCAGGAGGATATGCCCAGCCACACTGTAACGCTTCAGCAATCAGACTCATAGAAGGCTAAGCTTTATAACTAAAATAGGCCGAAGAAACCGAGACTCCATGCCCGATGCTACAATTACTGGTGGAATACATTTGAGCAAGTTGAGCAGGATGTGAAGGAGCTAACGGAGCAGGTTTGGGATTCAAATGGACTTGATTTTGCATTCCAGGTCTTTCTTAGCTAGTGTAGCTGTGGACACGCCTTTAGCTTCTCTAACCTTCACCTATACAACCAAAAGGTTAACAATGTCTTCGGAGACTTGCAACTTGATTCAGTGCAGTTGTTTATACGTGAGGGTGAGTATTACCTTCATCATCATTAGTAATGAAGTTTGTCAAGGAAGGAGGGAATAATTGTTAGAATGAGTCTCCTGAAGGGGCGGGAAGGAGTAAAACCCAAAATACAAGTGGAGGGGCTGTGCTGAGACAGCAAGAAAGACACCCCTTCTTCTTCTCTCTCTCTCTCAAATAACTAAAATCTTTAAAAAAAAAAAAAAGTGGGGGAATGCCTGGGTGGCTCAGTCTAGAGCGTCCAACTATTGATTTCGGCTCAGGTCATGGTCTCCAGGTCATGGGATGGAGCCCTACATCGGGCTCCACACTCAATGCGGAGTCTGCTTGTCCCTTTCCCTCCACTACTTGCGTTCTCGCTCTCTCTTTTTCTCTCTCTCTCAAATAAGTAAAATCTTAAAAAAAAGACACCTCTTCCTCTCTGATTGGATGCCATGAGGAACTGATGGAGGAAAATGTAGAAAACTTACCCAAGGAGGAGGGAAGAGACAAGCCTGATGTCTCTTGCTTTGGAAGAAAATTATAAGATGATTTTCTGTCTGGTTTTCCTAATGTTTCACTTAGGTGATGTTACTGTAGTTTTCATTTCCCGAGACCTTATCATATAACTGCAGGGACTGGGGTACAGAAAAATTCCATATGTCAGTAGTGGCGAAGATTATCTCAACCCTAAAACATCTGTGTCCGAAGTCAGGAATCTGCTTCCACATTTTGAGATATCAAAAGACGTACACATTTGTGGGTTTGTGTTGGCACTTAAGTGTTCTCATTTGCCGGTCTGCACTACCATTTAGTGTCACGTGCCATGCTTCTGAAGAGTCAACACAAAACCCTAACCCACAAGTGGTCTGAGGCAATGCAGTTAATTGGAGGAGGCAGCTCTTCTGCAGACCGGCTCTATCTCCTGCGGTGACCACGTATATTAGAGCTTGGAATAACACAGTGTGCCTGTAATCAGGGTTAGCCAGGCCCCCAGGAAGAGCATTCCGGGAGACTTTCCTTTGTGCATCGACTCAGTGAGTACTCTTCAGAGAAAGAGGACCAGTAGGATATTTTTACACTTGTATATGTATACACACACACAGACACCCACCCGTATGTGTGAGCGTATACAGAAGATTATATCACATATCACATATAATATATACAATAGACACACACATTGGAAATATGCTTCTGTCCTGTTGGTTGTGTTTCTCTGGAGAACCCTGACTACACTAGCTAGAAATGACGTGGGATTTAAATTCATGGCTGAGAGAGAAGATTTATTGTAAGGAATTAGCTCATGTGAGTGTGGGGACTGGCGAGTTCAAGATTTGAGACAGAATTTCTTCTTTTTCAGGAAACCTCAGTTTTTGCTCTGAAGACCTAGAGCTGATTAAATGAGGCCGACCCATATTATTGAGGGTAATTTCCTTTACTTAAAGTCAACAGATTATAGATGCTAACAGCATCTACAAAATACCTTTCCAGGAACACCGAGCTTAGTGTTTGATTAAATAACTGGGTACTACAGCCTAGCTATCTATACACATAAAATGGAACATCACACGTATGAAGATAGCTTGTACATAGGAGTGTTTCTTAATCTGCTATACAACAATGGCAGGGGAATTTCACTGAGCTGGACATCAGCAGACTGGGCTACGTACCGCCTCCCCAGGTAACCTGGAAGTATATCCTTTAGACTCTCTGTACCTCCGTTTTCTCAGGTGGGGCCTAATAGGCCCTTGTCTGCCTACTTATCATGAGGTTTAAGGAGATAGGGTATGTAATTTTTTAAAAAATCATATTTTAATAGCTAATGTTTATCGCATACTTATTCTGTTCAGGCATTATGCCTGGTTCTTTATATAAATTACATTATTTAATTATCAAAACAATCCTATGAAGTTGATACCTTTTTTTTTGGAGAGGAAACCAATGTTACTTCTGTGACTCAGAAGTAACTCGAGCAAGGTCCCACAGCAAGTAAATAGCAGCTCAGGTGCCAACTGAGCTCGTCTGACTCTGAAGCCTGTGATTTAACTTCTTTACTGTATTCAAATATATTAATATGTATTATGCATTCATATTCGTTATGTAGCTGGAGGCAGGTGAACCATATTACCAATGATCACCTAAAGTGTGTTATAAAAGGCATCGAACAGTTCTCATTTGATACACAGCATCAAGGGAAACCAAATGCTCAAGAGCATTAAGGCATAGATGCCCAGACACTAATAGAGAACAAAGATACCCCAGTTAGTCTCTTAGATTTTTTTCCCGGTGCGTGTTCTGCATCTAAGCACTTCCCCCATGTCAATGAGTCCTACCCTTATCTCCTTACATTGAGTTCTTCAGGAAACAGAAACTGTGAACAGATAACTCAGCACAAGCTGTTTACTGAAACCACTGAGAGAATAGCACAAAGTATTACAGATAGGGAAGGATGCAATAGGAAGGAAGACATAAAGAAAAACAGACACGTAGACGCAATTAAGTTTTCTGGCACTTTCTGCCATAAAATTTCAGCTGTTATTAAATATGCATAAGAGAAATCGTTATTGGTTCTTTGGAAATTCTTAATTGCCTCAAAACTCTTAGCAGCCTACCCCCTACCTGCTCTCTTACATTGCTGGAAATAATTGACGCATTTCAAATGCTACCTACCATAACAAAAAATATCTTAACACTCTTTGCTTTCTGCTGTGTCAGAAAGGATGTTCGTTCCCTACTTTTTTTCTTTTGCATAAAGGGGAACTATTTTCTGCACTATAAAGCTCTGATCTAGGCTTAGCTCTCAGGGACTTTGGAGGAGTTGGAGTAAAAATCATTCCCACCCACCCCAATATGTGCATTAATACATATTCAGTGTCATTTCTCCATGATGATCCGTGTTTATGTCAGGAATTTTATTCATGCCTATATCTAACAATCACCTCCACCCCCAACTTGATGAAACTACTCACTGGCTTCTGTTTCCAAGCCTTATGCAGACCATACCCCAAATTTAGTTAATAGTACTCATTATCTAAATCTTTGGTGTTCCTCCCCTTCGGGGACATGCAGCCCAGTACTTCCCTGCCCCATTGAATTTGGGGATGTCATTTGACTTGCTTCAGCCAAGACCCTGTGAATAGAAATGACTTAAGAATGGGAAAGGTGATGTCCTAAGGACATGCTGGGCCGGCAAAAATACCGATATATACCACAATGTCAGAAGCTCTCCTAAAAAGCCATCTGTCACCATGTCCTACTTTTGCACAGAAGTATCCCCTAGCACATCTTGGGATTGAGCCACTGTTGTTAGTTCTCATTTCCTATTTGCCCTAATAAAGTTACTTTAGAGCTCTCACCTTTTGCTTCACAACTGATTTCAAAGCACAATGGCTTTTAATAGCCAGTGACCTCCAACTAAAGTTGTGTATTCCCCCTGTAGTCACACTTAAAAGACCATCAAGAAGAACTTGCCTTTGAAAATGTAGCTTTTCAAGATTGAAAAGTTAAATATGTCTCAATTACCCATCTTCTGGAGTGCATCTGTGTTGATTTCAGAAATCGATTCCAGAATCTCCTTTAAGATAGAAAAAGCAGAAGCCCTTAATAAGTGAAAAGGTTTGCTGACATTGCAGTTATTACATTTAACAGCTTGGGCATATTCATTTGCTGAGAAACATGATGAAGAGTTTGAAAAGGCCTATAATAAAATGACAGTTTGATTTGTGTGGAGGATAATATCTCTGCTCCGTCTTAATTTCGTTCATTAATGTGCCTGCATAATAAAAAGTTTGCAATTAAGCAAGATAAAAACACAAATAAACAGTGCCATCTTTTGGACAATGCCTGAACTTTATGCATGTGTACACAGACCTTGTCAGGCAATGTCCTCAGTACCCACAAGCATCCATCACAGATGTCAGAGAGAGCATGAGAGGGGGGAGGGTCGGGAGGGTCAGAGGGAGAAGCAGACTCCCTGCCGAGCAGGGAGCCCGATGCGGGACTCGATCCCGGGACTCCAGGATCATGACCTGAGCCGAAGGCAGTCGCTTAACCAACTGAGCCACCCAGGTGCCCCAGAAAGATCTTATTTTTATCATTAGTAAATTTCTGGGGCATGAAAGCTTTTATTGGCACTATAGGAATGCAAGCCATCACACCTAAAAATAGTGTGACTTGCTCCTGTCCAACTTACCTGGAATATGCACGCTCAGATTGGCTTTTTAATATCTCCATGGGAATGCCACCCCGGCCAGGTGTTTATTTGTTCTTGGGGCACCTGAGGACATTTTCCCCCCAATTTAATTTCCTTTCTAAATCTAGGATGAAGTGTATCTGGCTCAGGTGTCAGGTTTTAAAAAGCAGGGGGATGAATGTCATGTATAAAAATAGAAATGCTATTGTTATCCTGTTCATAGCTGTACTCATGACTAAAGTGGGAGGAACAGACCAGAAAAGCCTGTTTGACCAAAACTCATTTTCTGTTGAATAGTGCAGAGCAGTTCAGTAGTGGGCCATCTGAAAAGGTGACCTATACATAAAGATGCAAGTATTTAGGAAGAGGATTTCCAAATTGTCATTCTGGTCAAGCATTTAATAACCGCCTAGCATTGTGCTCGGATCTGTGTATGAAACAGGCCTATGGCCCCTAAAATGATTGAGACAGCTGTTACTTGAAGGCTTTGTAGTAGGAAAAATGTTTCAAAGGTGTGATTGTAAAGGATTAGGTAATATAAAATGAAAATGGAGGTAATTTCCACAATGATGATGATGGTAATGATGATGATAGCTAACATTTCCTGGGCATTTGCCATATGCCAGGCCCTTTTTAAAAGTTGTGCATGTATAAATTCATTTAACCCTCATGGAAATTTAATGAAGTAGGTTCTATTATAGTCAGCCTTCTACAGATGGGGAAACGGAAACAGAGCACATTAGTAACTTGCCCAAAGTCACATAGTGACCGCTTACTGGGAGATCTCATGTCAAGGACGGCTGGAGAAATAGTGGTTGCCATAGTGAAGAAAGAATGAGCCCAAGCCAGGATAAGGGCATGAATGTCGAATTCATTCACACAACAAAGACACGATTATTTGAGCACCTATTCTATACCAGGTACCATTGTCAGAGCTGGGGATTGAACAAAACAGACTCCCTGCATCATAAAGCCACCTCACAGTGGAGCAGATAATACACAGAAACATACTGTCATGTCTTGTGATGATTACAAGAGCTAGAGGATGTCTGGGGACACTGTGCTAGGCTCAGAGGAGTATGAGACGAAATAATGGAAACCTGCTCCCAAAGCACTCTGAGCCTAATGATGAAGTCAGAGAAACTCAGTGAAAAAAATGTATTGTGACTTGTGCAGTGGAGAGGTAAGCATAGATTGCCTGGAAGGACTAGGGCTTCCCATCGAGACTAGGTATTGAAGTTTCAAAGCAGGCTTTTCAGAGATAGGTGATGTTTCCATTGAGAATTATACAATGAATAGAATTAGCCAGACAGGAAATGTGGGGACACCTTGGGAAAGAATAAACACAAAGCACAAACCCTGAGAACTGAGCAAGATCTGATAACTGAAGTGTTCATCAGGTTAACAGAGAGAAAGAAAATCAATAGGACATATGCACTTATAGAGGCTAAGAAGTCCCACCATCTGCTTTCTTGGAGCTGGAGACTCAGGAAAGGGGTGCTATAATTCAGCCCTAGTCTGAAGGCCTGGGCCCCAGGAACACCAAGGGCAGGAGAAGATCCATGGCTTAGTTCAGGCCATCAGAAGGGAAGGACTAAATTCTTCCTTTCGCTTCCTTTTTGTTCTATCTGGGCCCTCAGTGAAATGGACAAGGCCCACCCATGTCCAAGAGGGCAAATCACTTTACTGAGTCCACATATTTAAATGCTAATTTCATCCAGAAACACTCTCACAGATACACACAGAAATAATGTTTAGCCAAATGTCTGGCCACCCTGTAATCCAATCAAGCTGACATAAAATTAACCATCACATAAAGGCAGCTCCATATAGTGAGAGATCTTAGGATATGTGTAGGTGAGCAGCCACAAACCAAGGTTCTGGAAGTTTGCACAGAGGGCCAGTCGTATCAGCCCTCATCTGGCCTGTGATGGAGCAGGTGCTAATCCTGAAGGTCACGCGTGGGATACAGAGGGGTTGTTGATGGGAACAGACGTGGTACATTCCATGCTCTAGGAAAGCACTAGAACAATGACGTAAGCCATGGGCTGGAGATGGGGGACAAGGTAGAGGCAGGAAGAGAAGTACAGAGATGGTCACAGCAATCCAGGGGAAAGATGTTGGGTTTGAAGAAGAGGAAACCCTTTTGGAAGACTCTTGGAAGAAAGGTGGGTCGTTCATTGGATTTGCAGGAGGAATGGAAAGACAGGAAATCAGGAAGATGTGCAGGTTGGTGCCCTGAATGACTGGAAAGATGGTAGTGTCTTTCACAAGAAGAGAGATACCAGAGGAAGGGCAGGATTGGATTTGGGGTGGTGAGGCATGGATGATGGCCCCGCTATGCCAAACACTACTGTTCTTTCACTACTCCATAATCTCTATCTCTTCTAGGCATTGGAAAGGCTGTGGCCCCTACCTGTTTCCCACATCTTTGTGACCTCCTCTCCCTGAGCTTTCCCTGGGGAATCCCTCCCCACAATCAGATCTTGGCTTCAGTGTCATTTCCTCTGTGGCTGCCATGACCCCAGGCAGGGGAGGTTCTTGCTAAATGCTCCCCAGCGCTCTGTTCTCTGTCCCCAAGCTGTATTACAGTTTCTTTTTACTTTTCTAGCTTCTAAACTAGACAATAAACCGTCTGGATTTCTCCCTACACAGTTCCTGCCACGAGGCACGCCCTAAGAAATGCCGTGGCATGTCTCTATGAATGAGTGTCCTATAAACTCCCAGATCTATGGGTGCCAAGCTCTAAAGAGGGATCTGAAACTAGAGATACGGATTTGGGCGTCATCAGCTGATGGAAGCAATTTTCCTTAAATTGATGATCACACAGCCCTAGGAGAGGAAAGTGTTTTTTCAACAGCACCCTGAAAGGCAGTGCTTAAAAAAACCACATATGTTTATTATGCCCAAAGCACCTTACATGTATTTTCTTTTGATGCTTTCCATCCTCCCAGAAAAGCAGGTGGTGTGTGCTTATTTCCCTTCTTTTCTTCTCTCTCTACTGGTTTCTTTCTTTCTTTTTTTTTTTTTTTAAGATTTTATTTATTTATTTGACAGAGAGAGAGACAGCAAGAGAGGGAACACAAGCAGGGGGAGCGAGAGAGGGAGAAGCAGGCCTCCGGCTGAGCAGGGAGCCCGATGTAGGGCTTAATCCCAGTACCCTGAGATCATGACCCGAGCCGAAGGCAGATGCTTAAAGACTGAGCCACCCAGGCGCCCCTGGTTTAATTTCAGCTCAGGTAAAAGACTTTTCACACTAACAGCAAAAACAGCACAGACACACTAAAATGATACACAAACAACATTTCTACCCTCAATGTCAGGGACTGGCTTTTCTTCAAGGACAAAAGGTGAGAGCAATACTTTCCCCCAGTCCCCTTCTAAACCCTCTCCCATCTCTGGGGGTCTTCGTATCTGAGGTTCACAGTCCCCAGTGTCCCCCGCAGCTCAGCTTCTCCTTAGGAATAGTGGCCTCTCTCCAGGTTGGCTCAGCCTGAGCCTGAAACCTCTCTGGCAGGGAGCAGGATTTGGCATCGATCATCATTGTATCATTTTCCTACCAAGTTTCTCCACCAAGGTGAAGAGATGTTTTTTTTCTGGATGAAGTTAGTGGAGACACTCTTTCTGTGCACAACCTCGTGTTCAGTGCCTGAGCAAGCTACAACCTGGTATGCTAATGAATGCTAATTAGGGTGGATTATGGTGTGGCCTCTGTCACATCAGTTTAGTTCATTGCACCCTTGTGCGGAAAGGAATTACACTTTCCTACTCTTGTGAAGATTACTTAATTTAAATACAGAAAAAGGAGATTTAGTCCTCAGTAATCTGTAATCATCATCATCATTATTCAAATTTATCTTGTACCTTTTTTTGTATTCCTCTAGATGGCTGAATGTCATACTCTCAGAGACCATGAGGAATGACAGTGAGACCAATGAATAAATACTAAACCAATGCACAAAGTATACATTCTTGCACAAATATGGAATTAGGTACCTAAGAAACCTTTCTGAAATGCTTGGCTGTGGATGCTCTGAATGGCTTCTGAATTGCTGGGAGTTATTTTTCAATTGGAATGGAAGTGTGATTCTTGGTTGAATGGGTGATGTCTTTCAAAAAAGTGATAGTAATATAGATCTTAAGACTTTCTGGTAGATGGTTTTTTTGCTAAGGAGGTGTTTTGAGTGTAGATGTGCATCTCTTCTAGTGGTTGGAGGAGCGATTTCAATGTAGGCTGAAATGATTGACCTATTTGCCAGAATGTTGAAGTAGGTTCAGATACACCAAAATGTGAGGCAGGCGCTTCCGCTGGTGGGATTTCAGCACACTTGGAACCCCTTCAACTTGGTATCAACCCTGAGGACCAGTGCCTGACCCACTTGTGGGAAAGTTCAAGTTGCCCGTGACCCTGGTGGAGAGGGGTGGCTGCATTGCCACAGAACTTCTAGGGGCAAAGCCTTTGTGTTTCCTATGGACTAGACCTGGGCCAGGCAGGTGACAGAGTCATCGTGAGGTGAACATTTCCTGACAGTAATCTTGGTTGGCTAAAAAAGTTTTAATCTGCATAAAGGTTTGCTATAAACTCCTTAGCATGATGTCTAAATTTTGCAAATCCAAGCTTTCTCTTTTATAAATATGGGAGCGAAGACCCAGTGAGTGATTTCCACAAGGCCACAAGTAGTATGACTTAGAAACTAAAACATCCAGCAGAAGAACAGCTAGAATTTCTGGGTGAGCTCACAGCCTGCAAATGCAGGCCAAATCTAGGTTAACACGGAGTACCTACAACTTTCCAACACCACCTCATCACGTGCACAGGGACGCTTGCATATTCTTCAGCCAAAGACAGGTCCTGAGCACAATCTAACAGAGTTAAATGCTCAAAGGTGGCTCTAGCTTACCATTGCCATGGGATGTGCTTTATATTGTTTTCTTAATAGATGTGACGGATTTGTTTTGATTCTATATTTATGACCATGTGCTAGGTCTGACTTTTGGACCAGGATGCCTGCCTGAAGCAATCTGATTGAAGGGGCATGAAATGTGAGATGGGGATTCATGACTTCTGGTTATATGTAGGAGCCTTTTCAAGTCTTTCCCTTGCTGCCACAACAAAACTGTATTACATCCCACAAGAGGATGCATTTCATGATTACCCAGTCAATGTGAAGAAGGAGCCAGAAAGAAAAGCCACCAAAGCCACACAGATCACTTTAAACACCCAGATCCTGGAATAATAGGTTTCCAGAAGAACAGCAAATCATGTTTTCACTTCTAACACAGACACACACTGTGTTTTGCGAGTTTACAGTCATCTGGATCAATCTTGCAAAGATATCCAAAGACTTGAAATCCATATATTGATTTGTCGTTTACTTTCCAGATTCCTACACTTTTTCCTTTTGCATGAAAGTCTTTAGATTGGAAACACAGATCTTCTGATCCTTCGACTCATCCTCTGATACATAGCAGAAGAGCTGGCAGAGAAGGGGTAAAGGAATCTGATTTTCTAAAAAAGAACACTCTTTTATTCATAGGCAGTGGACCTTCTAGGAATAGCTGGATATAGTTTTTAAAAGTCATAAATATTAAATCAGGAAGGATTTCAAAGGCAAGTAATTTAACAAACATGCTTCGTTATGTCTTCCAGGCCTTCCCTTTAGTCTTATGAGCATTTCCATGATGAAAACTTGGTATCTCGCTATTAAAGATCTATCTCCTTTCCCTATCACCCCCGCTTTTTCTGCTTTTCCATTGACCACATGAATGTTAAATGCAAATGCATGTTCTCCTCATCCAGAGAGAGCTGTATTAACCATGCGGGGGTGGGGATGGGGATGGGGTGCACACTCTATGACCTGCTTCTCATCAAGCTGTTCTCTACTCAGCACATTAACCTATATTTAAATTTTTGCAAGACCAGGTCAGGTCACAAAGAGTAACAGAGATCCTGAGATGGCTTTTGTATTATGCTGGCCCCTAGTTTGTTTCTTTCTTTTCTTTTAACTCAACAGAAATCCATGCAAATGGGAAGGTGCTTGCCTGCCAAATGTCTTTGCAGGATCTGTACATATCATTTTAATATTTGCAACCACAGGCAAATTATGCCTGGTGCTCTGTATCTTGAATGCAGGAATTTTAACTGCACTAACTAAGACATATTATTCACCACTCTGGAGGGAGCAGAGGGATTGATTTATCTTGGTACATACTGCTCGCCCAGCAGCTGTTAGATTCAGAACCATTTGCTTAGAAAATCCATCAGAATTAAAGAGCAAATTTCAAAATAAATTGTTATCATTTTCATCTGCAGCCCGGCGGCATACACCGTGGGAAGTACAAAGATCCTTTTGCCTAAACGTTTCTTTGAACCTCTTCTTAGTAACAACAGTTATGAAAGCAAGTGCCTCGGGAGTTTTTCCAGTGACAACAGCGAATGTTTCCTCGTCATGTTGAGGTGGGCTTTCAACTTCATCTGATTTATGTTAACGGCAAGCCAGCTCATCCAAATGAGTCAGATCTCTTGAATCATTGTAGGTCTCCAGCTCTGAAAGGAGCAAACAATCTAGAAATGGAAAAGGGTTGTTCATCCACCCTGCAGAATACTGTAGCCTTCTAGAGTGTTACCATTTCCCTTCTCCAAGGGCAAATCCCCTCTGCTCTCCTCCATCCTCCCCTCTCTCTGCAGGGTCTGATTCAGGCTCATAGTGTAAACACCTTTCTTTAGGATCATTTATTTTCTTCCTCAACCACCATCACAGGTAAGACTCAAGCTGAGATGGCAAAGGAATCTTGGTCCTGGATCCTAGCCCTTCTCAGGTAGCATGGCATTAGAGCAGAAAACAACAGTGACCATATCTAACTTTAAAAATGCTACTGTTAAGCAAAATAAATAACAAAAGACCAGTATTGCTCTTTTGCTCCAGTATGCAAGTTAATGTGTGGCCTTTGTCCTGAGAAGTTTACGTTCTCACCCAAAGCAACAAGGTGATAATGGTGTTCAACCTCAAGTTTCTTCCCTAATCTCAAAAAAACAAAAAACAAAAACATCGCATAGCTCCCTCTTTCCTCTAGAAAAGCCCCTGACAGTGGTAATCATTGAGTTGCATGACATTTGTGTCAGCCATGGTTCCAACATTGGTTTCATAAAATTTGAACAGACTAAACAACTAATTGTCCAATGCTAAATTATGTGGTGTAACCTCTGAGTACTATAAATGTTCAGTGAACAGATAAGGCATGGTTGGCTTCACAGAAGGACTGGTACTAAAATTCTCTCCACTGAGTAATCCAGAAGATGGTGTCTTTTCTATGTTCTGCTTCTATTCTTGGCTCTGTTTTATGAAGCCTGACCTCTTCTCAGAAACCTTTAGAAATACTGGCATTTTTAAATTTTCTCAAAGCAAATGAAAACTCTCAATTTTGAATTTCAGGATGTTCGGCTCTATAACTTACCCTCCTCGTGATACCGAATCGTCCTCAGCCCCAGAGCTGGGCTCATGGCTCTAATCTAAGCAACCCTCATTGACCTCATCCAGTCTCACCTCTTGTGCTTACCCCGGAAGCTCCCCAACCCTCACCCCAGTCTAACCTCTACTCCTTTTGTGAATACTGTTGCTTCTCATCTTCCTCTTCCTCCTTCTCTTTGTTTTTTTTTTTCAAAATTTCCACATTTCCATCTAACTCCATTTCTCACTCCATCTAACTCTGGTCACCCAATCACTCAAACAGACCTGACACAGTTAACTATGTCAGTAAAATGGCGGTTTGGAGTTTTGGGTTTGGTGTGGTGGAGTGGTTGTTTCTCTCATTTATTTCCTTACATGTTTTCATGTGTGTGCTCCTGACCACCCCAGTAAATTTAAAACTCTTCAGGAGCAGGAGCAGTGCCTTCTCCTTGCTCTAATTTCCCCATAGTGCTCAGTGCTCTGCACACAGTGGGTGCCCCAGAGTTGCTGCTGACTGATGGATATAATGAAAGCTTCAACAGCTTGATGAGCCAATGGACCACAGAATGGTGTAATCACGCTGCTGATTGTCTCAACCCCCAAACTCTGGGCAGAAAGCCAAAGCCCACCCAAGATGTTGTAATGGTCTTATAATGACACAGTATTTGTTTACAAGGCTTCTTAAGAGAAAGTCAATTGGAAGCATCTGAAGCCTTCTAGACATGTTGTCTGATTAGCCTTCCTATTGTGGCTCTGGAGTGATCTAACCCTCTACAGAAAAGGAGCAGCCACAGAGGATATGGAGCCTGCTTTATATGTGTCCTTGATGACGTTCGTAAGACCACTGAGAGAAAAACCTATTGTTCCCCTGCTCCTGGAAGTCTTCTTTGATCTCTTGGGCCACTGGTAATCATTCCATTTTTTATAAATTCCTGTTGTGTCTATTGCCTGGGGCACATAAATTGATCTTTGATATTTATAGCAATAAGTAGATAATGCCAGTCAATAACAATGACCAATAATAACAAAGAAATAGGAGATTCCTGCTAATTATCCTCTGAAGCAGAGTTCACAGATATCTTTCATTTTTAGTCTTTGCCTAAAATTAAATGGCCATTAGAAAGCAAGAATTCCCATTCTTGTCCAGCCATAGATCACTGAGATGAAATAAGTTCATATCCTTTTAAGTCTGTGATGGCAGTTTCTCTTTTCTCTTCCCTGGAAATAGAAATTAGCTATATGGAAACACGGGAAGTTCCAGCCATTGGGTAGTGATGATATTAAGGTACTTAACTTGTTTTTGAAGATCTGATGTTTCCATGGAAATAACAGCTGGAAGCCAACAAATGAGAAGTAAGAATTCTGGTTTTTCCTCAGCTTCTGGCTGCTGATAGAGAACCAGATTTTCATATAAGCTGAAGAATCTCAGAATCTTTGATCTCGTGCATTTACCATACTCCATTAAAACAAAAATCACATAGTTCCTTTTTTGTGACCTTCTATTAAACTTCAGGACTGTCAACTAATAATTAAGTCACCCCACAGACTGAGTTGTTGGCCAGTGTGGTAAAGGAAACAGCCCTGACTCTGTAAGTCAGAATATCTGGGCTCAAATCTCACAAATCCGAGTGGTGGAAACTTGGACAAATTATCTGGACTCTTAGAGTCTCCATTTCTTAGGTAGAAGGCAAATTATTATTTACAGGGTGATTATGAGAATTAAATGAAAGAAAACATGGGAAACATTTCATGCAGGGTACCCTGTAATAAATGTCTATTGGACCTTAGTGAAGTGCTCGCTTCGGCAGCACGTATACTAAAATTGGACCTTAGTGAAGAAACAGAAAAGCAGAATAGTATGTGTTTGTTTCCACCTCCACCCACCCTCATATTCATGGACTTTCCCTCATCAACCTGAGAGGCAACACTCCTTTTTAACATTTCGTTGTTATCTCTGACCCAAAAGAATTTCATGATGTGTATTAGTTTCCTCTCACTGCTGTAACAAATTACTGCAAACTTAGTGATTTAAACTGCACAAGTTTATTACCTCAGCGTCTGTAGGTGAGAAGTTCTGCCCAACACGCCTGGATTCTCTGCTCAGTCTCACAAGGCTGACATCAAGGTGCTGCATGCTGAGCTGCATGCAGTTCACATCTGGGGCTTAGGGTCCTTTTCCAAGCCCACTGGTTGGAACTGGTTGAATTCAGTTCCTCCTCACGCTTTCCACATGGATCCTTCCATCTCCAAGCCAGCAGCTGTGCCTCAAAGCCCTTTCATGCTTTGAATGTCTCAGAGGTCTCCCTCACTGAGGTGGGAGAAAGCTCTGCTTTCTAGGGCTCATGTGACTACACTGGGTCTAACTAATTCAGGGTAATTTCCCATGTGAAGGTCAGCTGATTTGTAACTTAATGACACCTGCAAAGTCCCTTTGCCACGCAGCATAGCTATTCAAGGGTGAAACACCAGACGGTGAAGGTCACGGGGGCCAAAATTCTGCTGAACACATCATGTGTCATATAGAATAAGAATATAGGTTCCTCCACTTTATCTGTTACAAATGCGGAATTGGAAAACGGTGTGAAATTACTATGGTCACCTAACTGTCCAGCGACAGAACCAAATAGCCCAACTTCCCTCTAAATATTTCTGATAGCCTTGTCATCTCCACACCGAACATTCTGGATCCTACTCTCTCCTCAATCATATTTCCAGCCTCAGCATCAGCCACCCGCTTTCTTATCTGCCATCTTTTAATTCAATTCAATGGCAAGAAAAGTAAAATTCAAGAAATAAAAAACCTCAGTGCCCGCTGTCGAGACCACCACATACTCTAGGTACACAACAGACAGTGTGCCGAACAGTGGGGAACAAGGAATCTACTCCTCCATCGTGTCTCCCTGCTCTGCCGCTTCTGTTCCAGAAGGCAGTCCCCCCGCCCCCCAGCCTTGCTGGAGCCGCTGCAACCACAGACAGACAAGAGCCAGGACCCGTGGTGCTGCCGGTCCCGAGTGGCTTGCCCCAGGCCCCTTCTGGCCAAAGCGGCCCGCCCCCCCGGCTGTAGCAGCTTCTCCCCACCCCACATTGCACCCCAACTCCTGCCACCCCCGCCAGCAGCACTAGGTTCCTGGGAACCTGCCTGGAGCTCAAGTGGCTGCTGGGAATGTTGTGGTGTGTAATACTAAGCTGCTAAATTTGGGGCTAATGTGTCATGTGACAATAGACAACTAATAGAATGAATAACCTTGCGTGGATTAACAATAAAGTACTCATCCTTTTTTAAAAAAAAAATTCAGTTTTCTTAAATATGATTTTGTCACATAAAAAGTCAAATATCAAATCACCACGTACAATTTTATTTGTCAATTATACCTTGAGAAAGCTGAAAAAAAAATGAAGTACGTATTTTCTCTTTGGAGACTCAACACTGGAGATAGATTTCAGGGGTATGACAGAGTCTGTGTCAATGTTCTCCAACTGCTCTTCATGAAAACACTTTCAGAGAACCCCACGTTCTCTGGAATATTTTCTGAAAGTCACGGGGCCGAGGAAGCCCCATTCCCGGTCCTTCCATCCACAACCAACAGCATGGTAACCTCTCTCTGCTGAGCCAGTAAGAAGTCTGAGTGTAAAAAAAGTTGACAAACAGGTAAAAAGGGAAGATCTGGGCTAAACACATGGAATCAAAGAGCCCCAGCACTTCGCCTAAACCATAAAGTTGATGTAGACATGTGTGTGCTAGGAGGGTTCCAGAAGCAGGTGACATTTAATTATTCATGAGAAGGAGAAGAGCCCCCCTCCCCCTTTCAGCTCTGTGCCTTTTCAGGAAAACTGATGGCAGGGGCGGGGAGGGGCGTGGGATTTCAGAGATGTTACAAATAAGGTGGGAAATTTCCCAGAAATGTTTACCTGATTTTTGAACTACCATATTCTTTAGGTAGTTCAGGAAACAAGGCCTAAATTGAAAATGTGGAAAGAGGAAATTACCCCTAAGTTCCCAGCACGGAGCCTGGTACACTGGCCTCAAACACTGACTCTCCAAGTGAGCTGTTTGGTTCCTTCAGGAAAAGGGTCTTGGGCTATAAATCTGCTTCGCGGAAGGTGCATTTTACATCTTACCACTTGGAACGCATGTCCGTACTAGCGGACAAAGGCCAGACCAACTCTCTCCTGTTTATTTTCTAACAATACTTTATTCTCTTGGAAAACAAACATCCCCGAAGCCCCCAAGAACATTTGCATTTGGGTTGATAATGTGGTCACTGAGGAATACTCTTGTTTACTTTACAAGTAATTGCTTTGACTCAGAGAACACCTGTCTCTAGAAAAAGACTCCCTTCCTCAGAATATTGTCTGTGTTTCCCCAGGGCATTATTGATAAACCAAGTCACAAAGGCTAGACACCCGGTAGTACAGTGTTCATTCCCCATGGGGAAGAGCTATCCAATGTAAAGCAAAGCTTGGATTTACAAAAGTAGCCCTAGTGATAGTTCCTGAATTTGGAGGTTGTATGAAGCAGCATTTACCAACTACCATTACAAAAAAATCAAAAATCAGTGGCACGTGAAAAGAAAAAGTTATATCTCATTCTTACTCCAGGCTGAAATAGGAATTCCTTGTCAAGTATTTCTCCTAGATGCCTCTCCTTCAGTGAAGACTCGGGGATCCAGCCTCCACCTTGCTTTACCAGCCTCTAAATCCTCAGAGTTCTCCCCACTCAACTGGCAGGTGAAAGAAAACAAGAGAGCCATTGTTTCCAAATTGTGTACCAACATGCCCTGGTGTGTGGCAGGGTATTCACAGGGGGACCACAAGCTATTTAAAAATATTTGGGGAAACCCAGCAAAAATCAGTATGGGCTGGACACTGCAAAAACGACTAGCTTAAGGTTAATTGCAATTTGATCCTTAAATCAGGCTACACTCATTTATACAATGCTACATTATTTTATTGAATATAATTGACATAGAACTTTGTGTAAGTTTTAGGTATACAACATATTGACTTGATACATTTATATATTGCCATCTGATTACCACTGTAGCATTAGCTAATACCTTTACATCACATAATTATTTTTTGTTGGGGGAATACTTAAGATCTAGTCTCTTAGCAACATTGCAGTTTATAGTAGAGTATTGTTCACTGTAATCACTATGCTATGCATTAATTCTCTAGGACTTATTTATCTACTGATTCCCCAGTTTGTACCCTTAAATATCATATCCCCAATCCCTCCACCCCCAGCCCCAGTCCCTGGTACCCACCATTCTTATCTGCTTTTGCAAGTTCAGCTTTTTTAGATTCCACAAACAAGTGATATCATACAGTATTTTTCTCTGACTTATCTCACTTAGCATAATGCCCCCAAAGTCCATCCATGTTGCTGCAAATGGCAAGATTTCCTTCTTTCTTGCAGCTGATTAATATTCCAGTGTGTGTGTGTGTGTGTGTGTGACGCACGCATGTTCGTGTGTGTGTGTATAGATATTGATATTTATATCGGTATCTCTCTATATATTACAACTTCTTTATCCATTCATCTATTGGCAGTCACTTAGGTTCTTTCCATAATTTGGCTATTGTGAATAATGCTGTGATAAACAAGGGAGTGCATATATCTCTTTTAGACTTCTGTTTTCATTTCCTGGTTATATATTCAGAACTGGAATTGTTGGACCATATGGTAGTTCTATTTTTAATTTTTTAAAGGAACTTCCATGTTGTTTTTCATAGTTGCTGAACCAATTTACATTCCCATCAACAGTGTACTAGGGTTCTCTTTTCCCCACATCCTCGCCAACACTTATCTCTTTTCTTCTTGATGATAGCCATTTTAACAAGTGTGAGATGACATTTTATTGTGGTCTTGACTTGCATTTCCCTGATTAGTGAAGGTTAGCATGTTTTCATCTACCTGTTGGTCGTTTGGATGTCATCTTTGGAAAAAATATCTATTTAGTTCCTCTGCCCATTTTTTTATTGGATTTTTTTTGTTTGTTTGCTGTTATTGTTGTTATTGAGTTGTATGAGTTCTTAATGGTTTTGGATATTAACCCCTTATCTGATATATGGTTTGCAAATACTTTCTCTATTCTATAGATTGGGTTTTATATTTTAAAAATTGTTTCTTGACAGATGTTGGCGGGGATGCGGAGAAAGGGGAACCCTCCTACACTGTTGGTGGGAATGCAAGCTGGTGCAGCCAGTCTGGAAAACAGTATGGAGGTTCCTCAAAAAGTTGAAAATAGAGCTACCATACGAGCCAGCAATTGCACTACTGGGTATTTACCCCAAAGATACAAATGTAGGGATCCGAAGGGGTACGTGCACCCCGATGTTTATAGCAGCAATGTCCACAATAGCCAACATAATAACAAAAATAAATAAATAAATAAAAACTGTTTCTTTTGCTGTGCAGAAGCTTTTTAGTTTGATGTAGTTCTATTTGTTGATTTTTGCATTGGTTGCTTGGACTTTTGGCATCATATCCAAAAAGTCATTGCCCAGTCCAATGTTAAGGAGTTTCTTCCCTATGATTTCTTCTTGGAGTTTTACAATATCAGGTCTTATGTTTAAGTCTTTAATCCATCCCTAGTTAATTTTCATGAGTGGTGTAACATAGGGGTCCAATTTCATTTTCCTGCATGTGGCTGTCCAGTTTTTTCAACACAATTTATTGAAGAGACTATCCTTTCCTCATTGTTTTTTGTTCCCTTGTCAAATATTAGTTGGTCGTATATGCAGGGATTGATTTCTGGGCTCTCAAGTCTGTTTCATTGGTCTATGTGTCTATTTTTATGCTGTACCGTACTGTTTTAATTACTATAATTTTGTAGCATTGTTTGAAATTAGGAAGTGTGATGCCTGGCTACTTCTAAAATTCTTTATTTTTGATTTTTGACAGTTTCATTGTCATGTGTCTTGGAGAAGGTCTTTTTGCATTGAGATAATAGGACGATCTATTAGCTTTGTAAACCCTGATATCCAGTTCTTTCCCCAGGTTTGGGAAGTTCCCAGCTATTATTTCTTTAAATAAATGGTCTCCTCCCTTCTCCCTTTATAATACCAATTATTCAAATATTTGTTCTTTTGATGGAATCTCATAGATCATGTAGGCTTTCTTTGCTCCTTTTCATTCTTTTTTCTTTTTTCTCGTCTAACTGGGTTATTTCAAAATTCTTATCTTCTAATTGATTAATTCTCTCTTCCATTTGCTCTACTCTCTGCAGATACTCTGCATTGCATATTTTTATTTCATTCATTGAGTTCTTCAGCTCCAGAATCTCTGTTTGGTTCTTTTTTATGATTTCTCTCTCTTTGGAAAAAATCCCATTTTGATCATGTATTTGTTTCAAGATTTCATTGAATTATCATTCTGAGTTTTCTTGTAACTTGTTGAATTCCTTCAAAATAAATATTTTGAATTCTTTATGAGCTCGATCATAAAATTCTGTGGCTTTGAGCTCAGCTATTGGAGAATTGTTATTTTCTTTTTGTGATGACATATTTCCTTGGTTTTTCATGTTCCTTATAGTTTTGCCTTGTTGCTTTTGCATTTGAAGTAGCAGACACCTCCTTAAATCTTTGCTGGTTACCTTCAGACCGAGTATTCTATTCCATGATTTTGTTATTATCTGGGGTTTTATCTTTGTATGGGTATTCCTGCCCCACTTCTCTTGCTTCTTCCTCTTGTAGCAGGATTCTTAAGCATTTAGGTCTCTGGTTCTCACAAGTCACCAGGCTGGTTACTGGAATCCTCCCTTTGCTTTCCAGAAGGTGGCACTGTAACTCAAATTTGTGGTTTCTCCATTGTCTGTTTTCTAAGCACGCTCTCCCCACCGAACTCTTACCATCCCGCATGGGAGCAGGCACAAGGAGTCAACCACAGAGTGGGGGGAGGTGGGGGTTTAGCATTTGAGGTATTGGAGTGCCTGCAGACCCCACTGGGAGATCCACCAGCATGGTCCTAGCGGGGGCTCATGGGTGGACTTTCTGCCCAACACAGTCAGCTGGAACTAGGTCCTTATCTGCCTCATTCCCAGTCACCACCACCCATCCCCAGAGTTCCTGTCTCAGGACTCTGAGTGCTGCTGGAGAGAAATGGGTTTCTCCAGCCATGACCAGCACAGCTGGGGTAACTAGCCACTTACAACTAACCTTCTCCCTTGGAGGAGAAGTCACCATTACCAGATAAATCGATCGTGTGCAATGTTGCCTTGGGGTGATGGGGGCTGGTAAACTCTCTTTTACCAAAATGTTTGCTGTGACAAAGTTCATATATTGTTTTGCTTGAATGTCTTGCTGTTCCTTTGGATGGCTGGATTTCTGCAAATTCTCTCTCCTGCTTATGTATCTGCCCAGGTCAGTACTCTTCTGGTTTTTTCCTGACTGCAGCAAGAGGGATCTGGGTAGTTTTGGTGGCTCCCCTGATTCTGCAGCCTATCCCAAGGTCTGTCTACTTATTAAGTTGCTTGGGCCTAGCCACTTTATAACTGGAACTGTTACATATTTCTTCAACCAAGAAGTAGCATAAAAAATTTACTAAGATTCTAAGAGCACCATGAACTGAGAGTGGAGGCTTGTGCTAAGAAATATTTAAAGGTCAAGCCAGAAGTAGTATACATCACTTCCATCTGTATTCCACTGGTCAGAATGGAAAATGTAGTCTAGCCGTGTGCCCAGGAGAAAAAGGAAAACAATCTGATGAAAAACCAGTCATTCTCTACTGCAGAAATGAGTAAGCAAAGGCACAGAAGTGTTCCACATTTATAGTCTGAGTTGCCCTGAAAATTGATAGAGCATATATTCTCAGTAACTCAGCATCCCCACCATCCTTTCGATTCTACAGCTCTTGGCATCCACAAAGCACATAAAAACCATTGTTCCACTTATTTCTCACAACCTCATGAGCTGGGCAGAGCAAGGATTGTCTCCCAGATTAAGAAACAAATTGCAAACAACTGGATTCCTTTAGGTCATCCAGGTAGTGAGGAACAGAAGTCAGACCCAAATCTGAGTTTTATGCCACCTTAAAAGTTCTTTCTACTGTAGTCGACTGCCCAGCCAGTGAGAAGTCACTGGACAGGGGGAACTTGTGTTTAGCCAGAGGGATGTGATATGTTTGGCAGGGGACTGGGATAAGCAGGAATGGGCTCAAGGATTGTCAGACGAGCAGCCCCTGTTCTACAAGTAGAAGATGGTCATGTCCTGAAGGGGACAGTTCTTGGAACAGGAGACACTGTCCTCCAAGGTACGTATGTTCTTTGGCTCCTCCCACACTGGGCAAGCTCACAGAAGGTGTCTGGCCTCACCCTCTCCCAGCTTGGAGGCTTGCACAGGCTTTGTACTGTCAGCTCTCAATTCCAGTGACAACTGATCAGGGAAAGGAGAGAGAACTGTCACCCAAATCTTATCTACCAGTTGAATTGCCTTATCATTTGAACAAATTTGTCTTGAGGACTCTTTTCTAATATAGTTGAATTATATTAGAAGTTGTCTTTCTCTTAAGCTCATCACTATTAATGGGAAAAAAAGGAAGCTGGCAAGAGCAGGGAAAAAACCTTTTTGGGGTCTGGAATCTACCAGTGAAAGACTCAGAATGTGAATAATTTTTCTATAGTTTATATAAACATTTGTCTAACAGAGGCGGTTGTTCAGCCTCTTAAGTTCTCTTCGGCCCCTGTAAACAAGAGGTAAGAAGCCGGAAGCACTGAAGAAGTTTTCTTGCTATGAATGGTGGGCATGCGGCGAGAGATAAATGAACTATTGAAGATAGTCGAGAAGGAATTTTCTTGCATGGCCAATCTTTATGTTATTGTATTTTTTGTTCACATTTATTTTCTTCTTCAAGCTTCAAATGAAAGTCATTAGAGGCAGGGATTTCATCACTGGGTTAGGTCAGAGGCCAATTGACTTTCTGGTATATTCCCTTTTTTGGCAGTCAGCTAAAAGACGCCAGTTTGGGGGTGTGTGCTAAGACATGATTTGAGACCAGGCTCTGGGAAGAAAACTGAGTTCCCTTATGCTTATCAGTGATTTATTGCTACTTGAACCAGAACTAGCTTGCCTGCAAAGCTATACTTACTGCCAGGCCATTGAGTCTGACAGGGCCAAAGCTAAAATTATTGATGAAAGACTAAGAACCACACGTGAGAAGTTTATTCTTTTGCTGTGATTTCTGGATGTGCATGCAAGTGGCTCACACAGAACATTTACACCCTGCAGGTTTCTCTCGTCAAAGACACAAGCACTTTGGGCTGGCGTGTGGAGTGCAGTACAAAGAATTCCCAGTTTTCTTTGCTGCCATTAAAGAGAAATCTTGTACACATTTTCATTCTTGCAAGATACCTTCACAGGAATTCGATTTGTGGTACTAGGGGTCCACTCTGCTCATAAAGATTCTGGAAGAGCCAGGGAAACAGCATGGTCCTTGTCTCTAAATGTCGAAAAGAAGAATCCTAAAGAGTTCAGCGATTTGCTTGAACTCATTTTGTTGGGAAGAGATGATCACAAACTAGACCAGAGTTTTCAAGGCCTAAAGAGAACTTCCCAGTGCTTTTGAGCTTTGGTATAACCCCATCCCATTTCGCTCATTCCTGCACTCGCTCAGTAATCCATGCTGTTTGAGAACTGCCATTTCCTATTTGCCTGCTGTGTTGCGACATGCTTTACCTGCATTGTGTCATTCAATCCGCACAGCAACATGGAGGGTGATGATGACACCAATGCTCAGTGTGGAAAGTAGTTGCAAGAGAGGCAGATTTGAGCTATTTGACTCCAAAATCCATATTCCAAACTAGCATAAAGCACTGCCTGTTTTGTCAGGCTGAAACAATAACTTTCCACTTCTCTTGGGTTGGTGACATATTTTCTCAAATAACAGAATTTTTGGAGGTACCTTTAAGGGACTTTAAGATTTAAAACTGCACAAATTAAGTCAGAAGTCACTTAGATATCCATATTAGATTATTTCCACGTGTCACAGATTCCAAAGAGAGTACCCACAGTTACCATACCATTCCCCCGGCAGACCTTCAGCCTTGGGTCAGTCAGCGTTTAAACAGAACTGCTGTTGCCCTGACTAAGAGAGCAAATTCATACATACTCCCAGAAGCACCGGGCTCTCTGATGTTGCCTTGTTCTGCTGTGCCTTGTATCCCGGAGTAAATTACGCTCTGCCCGATGTGTAGCCACACCACAAATCCAGCACAACGCTCCCACTGATGGTCATCATTGCGACTGGGTATGTTCTTAGTTGTAACAAAACATTTTTATTATAACAAAAGGTTGATGGCGTTTGGCTGCCTACCTGAGAATGTAGGACTGTGCTCCTGCAGACCAAATAAAACCCACTGGTCTGAGGTTCAGCTGGAAGTCAGCCAGGTGAGCCCTCCTCCTTATGTTGTAGGGCAAACAACTCTGTGAAAATGGCCCTTGTCAAAGCAATGGTCTTACCAACCAAATGCAAAAAACCCAAGTTTAATAGCTGAGTTTGCTTAGTGGAGAGGCGAGGCGTTTCTTTGTAGGACTAACTTTGTCTCTCCATATATGTATATGGGTTTATACCATGAGTATGCGTGGCTATGTTCATGTTGTTTATACGCCATGCTGCCATGTATCATAGTGTGTTCTTTACATGTGACTTCTAGCTGTAGAACCCTTTTGTCAACTCATGAAGAGAGTAAGAGGTACCTCCATTGCTTTGGCATCCCTCTTTCACCCTTCATCCTAGCCATGATTTACAGTTCGGGGATCCGTATGAGATTCAGGATGTTATTGAAGATTGAATGTCTTTTTAAAAAGATTTATTTATTATTTATTGTAGAGAGAGAGAGCAGGGAGAGGGGCAGAGGAAGAGGGAGAGAGAGAGAGAATCTCAAGCAGATTCCCTGCTGAGTGCGGAGCCTGATCCCACGATCCTGAGATCAAGACTTGAGCCGAAATCAAGAGTTGCTTAAGCGACTGAGCCACCCAGGCACCCCTTGAATAATGTCTTTTAAGGCAGCACAGCATAGTGGGATGGTGAAGACTTAAAGACAATATAGCCCTTTAAATTATAGAACCTTGAAATTCTTGAGACCTGGACGGTTTTGTGACATTAAAATTATTTCATGTCTCTGAGTTGCCATTTCTTTATCTGAAAAAAATAGAAGAAATAATGTCTACCTGGTAGAATTGTAATAGGAATTAGAGTCAAGTGTGATGTCTGTCAGTAGAGTAGTTCTCCAAAAGGATCCATTACTGAGCAAGTGAGAGAATGAATGAAGTGTGATGGGTTCCACCAGCCAAAGCTCTCATGTCCTGCATCATTCTCTGTGATCATCCCTTCCCAACTAGGGGAGTCCAGACAAATCCCTGACAACAGGGTGAACTGTTCTTGTTTAACTTGAATTTTTTAAATTTTAGAATTTTTCTTCTCAGGAATAAGGACCATCCTGTTTCCCTGGCTCTTCAGGGATCTTTATGAACACAGTGGATTACTAGTAACACATATTGAGTTCCTTTGAAGGTAACTAGTGTGGTAAGTGATAGTAATTCTATTATAATCACAGACTGAAGCTAGCTGAGAACATCTCTGGGTTTAGGGTAGTGATCAAAGACAATAAAAATGTTCAGTGGTTGAAATAATTCTGAGGAGCAAATATTCAGGATTATTTTTGTATAAAAAAATTAGGAAGTACCAATGACTCTTGGTTAGTTAGCAACAGTACTTAATCCCTTATGTGTACCAAGCCTCTGGATTTAGGGTGGAAGAAATATAAAAGAAATAAGAATCATGATGACTTCAGAACAGTTATCAAACAACATAAAATACCCTTATTTTATAATACATAGTATTTTATATATATATTATGTATTTCATGTATTTTATAATATATGTTACTCCTATGCATAATATATATATGTAATTCTCATATATACAAAAAATATACCATACTATAATACTGTAATATATACATTATATATATTGCTACATATATTACTATATTACTGTATATTACATATGTATAATATTCCTATGAGATTAGGCAGTGCAAGCCAAGTGGCTATTTATTTGACAGATATTTACTGAGCACCTACGATGTGTCAAGGGCTATGTTACATGGCTGAGATTTGATGATGAGCAAGGTATATCTGGTTGCTGACCTCCCTGAGCCCAGAGTCTAATACAAGATAGAAATAAACAGAGATTTTCTATCTAGGACAATACATGATGCTAGGCTAGGGGTAGAGTAGAATATTGCAGAAGCACAGAGGAGACATGTGTAACCCACTGGAAGGTGGGAAGGTGGAGGGGTTAGGACAGACTTCTTGGCTGAAGTGATCTCTAGGTTGCAACCTAGTGAGTGAATAAGAGTTACCCAGGTTGCAAAAGATGGAAGTGTGTTCTAGGATATCGGAACAGCATATTTGGAGGACCGGAGATAAGGGATCCAACCAAAGGACAATTTGAGAAGATCAAAGATGTTCAGTAGGTGAAAATATTGCTGCAGAAAACCTACACATGAATGTTTATAATAGCTTTATTCATAATCACCAAAACTAAAAAGAAATCAAATGTCTTTCAATAGGAGAATAGATAAACACACTCTGGTACATCCATACACTGGTATGTAAGTAAGTAAGTAAGTAAGTAAGTAAGTAAGTAAGTAAATAAATAAATAAATAAATAAATAAATAGAAATGCACTAACAAGTCATGAAAAGACCTGCAGGAACCTTAAATTCATAATACTAAGCCAAAGAAGCCACATAGCATATGTTCTAACTATGTGACATTCTGAAAAAGGCCAAAATATGGAGATAGCAAAAGGGCATTTGTTGCCAGGAGCTCAAGGGAAGGGAAGGATGAATGGGAGGATTCTTAGGTCAGTGAATCTATTTCGTATAATAATTTAACTGTGGATACATGTCTTTGTACATTTGCCAAAACCCATAGAATATACAACACAAACAGCGAACCCTAATGTAAACTGTAGACTTTAATTAATAACAATATATCAAAATTGGTTCATCAGTTACAAAAATGAACCACACTAACGCAAAATGTTAATAATAGGAGAAACTGTGTGTTGGAGGTAGCAGTTAAGGGCATAAGGGAACTCGGCTCAATTTTTCTGTAAACCTAAAATTGCTCTAAAAATTAAAGTCTATTCATAGACAATTATCATATGATCTCACCAATATGAGGAATTTGAGAAACAAGAGAGAGGATCATAGGGGAAGGGAGGGAAAAATGAAACAAGATGAAACTAGAGAGGGAGACAAACCATAAGAGACTCTTAATCTCAGGAAACAAACTGAGGGTTGCTGGAGTGGAGGGGGGTGGGAGGGATGGGGTGGCTGGGTGGTGGACATTGGGGAGAGTATGTACTATGGTGAGTGCTGTGAATTGTGTAAGACTGATGAATCACAGGCCTGTACCCTGAAACAAATAATACATTATATGTTACTAATAAAAAAATTAAGGTCTATTCATGAAAAACACATTCAGTGTAGCTGAATTACTGAGTGCCAGGTAGGGTGTGTTTGCTGGGGTGGAGGGGGTAGGGAATCATGTCAGGAGAGGAGATTGGGAATATAGGCACTTTTCAGATCACGAAGGGGCTGTGAGTCATTAGACTTGACCTAGAAAGCAAGACTTATCCACTGGATGGTTGGATAAGAGAGGAAGAGGATTTTGAGCAGATTGTGATAACTGTTTTTAAAATCAATCATAAAAACCTCATATAAAGTGTAAAAAGCATGCTTGCCAAAGAGGCTTCTAGAGGGGGAGAAAATGTAGGCACGTTCTTCAAGAGGCCATTTCTCTTCCCTGTAACTGCCCACTCAGTTGGTCTTCCTGTGCTTCAGCAGCTGCCTGAAGGCCTTCCCTGGTAATTATTCTTCCAGTTTTCCATGAAATGTGAAGTATTCTGATAGACATCCACCAAGTGTTGAACAGGTCTTACGGCATTAAAAGATAAGAAAAAGCACTTAGAGCTTCCTCCAGGCATTTATTTGGTCTAATGCTCCTGGCTTTGAAAAAGCTGTGGCTATTGGACAAAATACTAAGAGTTAAATGTGAGGAAGGGAAATGAGGGATCCATGCTTATTCATCTTTAAAAGAAAATAGCACATATTGGTGCCTTAATTATAAAAATAATATATATGCGAAGTAAAAAAGTAGAAAATATGGAAAAACACAAGGAAGAAAATACAACTATTTGTATTAACACTATTCAGAAATACATGTTTCAATACTCAGTATTTCAAGTTTTTTCTATGCACCCATGACTTTTTAAAAAAAATTTTGAGTTTGTAATGCACTTATTATTTTGTTTTGTTTTTACCTGAACAACTGAGTTTTTAGGGTAGGTTGAAAGTACTGTACAAAAAGACCCCGAACTATAGAGGTTCCATCAAGATAAAAGCTTTCTTCTCTCTCATGGGTAAATGCAGAGGTGGACAGGAGTTCCTCAGGTCCCCAGGTAGCTCTGCTCCTACGGCTGCCTGGGGACCCAGTCTGTGCACATCCTTGGGGACACTGCTGTAGTCCAGGTCGGTGAGGCAGGCCTGACAGCCCCGCATCACATTTCAGCCAAAGGGAAGGAGAAACAGAGCGGATGGAAGGCAAACAGCTTCCTCTTTTAAGGATGTGACCCAGGAATGGCTCACTTCTTTTCTGCCCACTTGTCATTTGCCAAAATTCAACCACATGGCTACACTTAGTTATAAGGGAAGCTGGGAAACTGGTCACCCATTGCCCAGCCGCAAGCTTGCAAAACCACAGCATGGGAGAGCTTTTACTAAATGCCAGGAGGACTGAATACTGAGAACAGTTCCAGCCTCTGTCTCAAGTCCCCCAGTTACTCATCTGTGCCCTCCTAACCATACATAGAACATACTCCTGCCCCGAGGAGACAGCCTAAAGAGCCACCCAGTTACTAAATCCAACTCAAAGTTTAAGAGTTCTGGGCGACATCAAGTCTTTCCCATCAGAGTTGAAGATACCCTGATCTGGAGACATTTAAACTAACAGGCATGTTTTCTGGCACCTTCTGCATACTTACTGTTCGATAGTGAAGTCAAACAGCATAGCTGCAATAAAAACTCCTCTTTTGGAAAAAGGGTGAATGAGACAGAATTGTTATGGTCCTTAAGAATGATGACATCTCGCTGGGAAGGAACTGTGACAAGTCTGCCATAGCGAATAACAAAAATTCCTTGGCCAACAGACACTGGTTCCCTCCCCTCTCTGGGAGAAGGTCCTTTGTCCACTGACCTCTCAGAGACTCTGCTTGTCCATTCAGTTCTGTGGCCACAGCTACAGTGAGTGTGGGAGAGCATGCCTTCCTTGGGGATGCACAGCTTTCCTGGGGGTTGCTTTAGGGATCAGAAAATTACAAGCTTCTGCGGGCCAGGTTTGTGGTTTCTTTGATCACATAGTACTTGCAAAATTCTTAGCTGTTTTCTGGACTACTTGCTACCAGTCATTTCCATAAACATGTCAGGATAACCAAAGATCTTTTCTGCATAAATCTTAAGTGTATGAGCACTCATTTGTTTACTCATCTCTCTATTTGGACTATTTCCTCTCTAACTCAGTAGCAACTCTGAGGCCATTGGAAATAACAGGCTTGAATGAGTAGACACTATGCCTAATTCTGTATTTGCCAGTGGACTGCCTCCTAGGGTTCTGATAACAGCAGACCCCGGAGAAAGGTCATAGACCTAGTATTATCGCTTTCTATTCATGGTACTGAAGCTGCTGTTCAATTTCCCAGCTCCACAAGGTCTGAAGTACTGGACTGCTAGTCAGTTCAGACTGCGGTCCCCCGCACAGGGGACATCCCCATCTGAGCTCTGTTTCCTTTCGTCTCCGCTGAGATGCTGATGAATTCTTGCCAAACTTCACCTCTCTTTCTCATTGCCTACTAAAAGCTGCAAGGAACGGCCAACAGAAATCAACATTCTGATTTTGTCTCACTGTTTCCCCCAGAGCTCCAGGCCTGGTAAGCGTGTAAACTGCCTTCAAAGTTATCATACGGACCAGTTTTTTTTTTTTAAGACTTTTTTTTTTTTTAATTTGTTAGAGAGAGATTGAGAATGATCAGGGAGAGGGGCAGAGGTCTCGAGAGGGAGAAGCAGTCTCCTCACTGAGCAGAGAGCGCAGCGTGGGGCTCTATCCCAGGACCCTGAGATCATGATCTGAGCCGAAGGCAGATGCTTAATCGACTGAGCCACCCAGGCGTCCCTCACAGGGACCAGTTTTGCCAAACTCTGTGCTGTGATTTGATAAAGGTCTCCAGCTTCTCAGCCAGCAATATCTGTTTCCTTGCTGCCTATTGTTAAAGGATTAGTTATAAACACAATCAATTTTAACACAATTGTTAAAAGATCACATACTTATTAAAGTGATAGAGTTTACATTTTTTTACCCCTGCAGGATACTACTTCTGATACCAGAAGTAGTTTATGTTTTGTTATGATTCAGACTAAGCTACTGTTACAAAAGACCCCAAAATGTAGTATTGCAAAACAGATCGAGAACATCTTTATTGAACAGTTTTTAGATACATCTCTGGATGATTTATTTAAGAGAGATATACTTAGAAATGGAAATGTTATGTGTGAACACTTTGAAGGACTGACTAATTGCCTTCTAGAAAGATTGCAGGAGTTTGCAATTGCAGTTGCAGTATGTAGATCTGCCTCCCCACATAATCTCCAATACCTAATATTTTTATATTTTAGAAATCTTCCCCAATTTAATACATTCTTGCCTTTAGAAGAGATTTTTACTGCAAGAAATGAAATCCTGAACTACACATATTTACTGACCACCTATAATACTTTCTCTGAAGGACCAAGTCAAATAGGGTGATTTTTGAAGGCTCTTTGTCTTCAAAGGAAATGTTTTGGGAGGAGAGAAGAGTCAGGTTGGAGAATCTTAAATTTTACGTTGTATGTGTTCGTGTGTGAAACTTGTTCTCTGATTTAAAAAATAAATACAATCTCACTGTGAGAAATTTAGGGAAAAAAACCAGAAAAATATAAAGAAAATGAGAAATCGCTCCTAATTACACCACAATAGAAAATCACCTTTTAATGGTTTATTGCCCAACTATTCTTCTTCCTGAGTATTTATACTTACATTCATATTCATATTATTTACACACTTATTTTATTGATGCCTATATCATTTTAGATGCTTTCTTTTTCACTTAAAAACATTTATACATTTTTTCATGATATTAGAAATCCTTCAAAAATCATTCAATGACCACATTATATGGCTATAAATTAACAGAAACTAGTATTTATTAAGTACTTATTAAAATAGAGGCAATTGAACCTCATCATTTGAAAAACAATATAAGGTCAACAATATTATAACCTTCCCAGTGGCAGACTTCATTACTGTACCCAATTCTTCATCCCTCCCTACAGAGTAGTGGTTCTCAAGCAGGGACCAATTTTGCCCCCTAGGGAACATTTGGCAAAGTCGGGTGACATTTTTGGTTGTCACAATTATGGAGGTGCTACTAATATCTAGGTTGTAGAGGCCAGGGACGCTAACAAGTCATAGGCTAGCCCCTCACAAGAAAGAACTATCGGGTCCAAAAGGTCAATAGTGCAAAGGTTGAGAATCCCTGCTGTGGAATCCTAACCTTACTTGTGTGATATTTTTTTACATCTTGACTTGAGGTTTGGTCAATGCAACTTGCTTTAGCCAAAAGAATGAGGTGGAAACTTCAATGCAACCTTGTCTTGTGAGTTTTCACATTTCCCTCTTGTGGCTCTTCTATCACCACATGAAGTACATGCTTGTCTATCCCACTAGGATAAGCAAGAAGGATGAGAAACTAATGGAGCAGGGCCCCCACCAAGCACACGGACCTGCAGGGAGGAATGGAGGTGCCCAGCCCAGCCCCGCCTACACAGGGCCAACCCCAGCCAACCTGTGCTCATGGGAGCTATGATAATTAGTGAGTGCTGTTTTAAGCCACTGAGTTTTGGGGCAGTTTTTTATTTAGCAATAGCTAAATAATACATTAGATGATAAAACTAATTGCTTCAGGTCACAAAATTAGCAAGCCAGCCCCATTTCAAATTCAGATCTAGTCGACTCCAAAGCCTAGTCTTAAACCTTGAGAGTATATTGTTTTTCTAATACCATCATTTATGTAATCATTCTTCTGTTGGATAAATAAGTTATTTTCTGTGTTTTGCAGTTGTAAATAACGATTCTTTGGTAACCATTTTTTACATGTATGTTTATCTTCCCTTTGATTTCTCCAGGCTAGAATTTCTCTGTCAAGGATATGGACTTTGATGAGGAACTTGATGCATTTTGACTGTGTAATTTTTTATAATATTTTTTAAATGATTTTATTTATTTTTATTTTAGAGAAAGTGAGAGAGAGAAAGAGAGCAAGGGAGGAGCAGAGAGAGAGAGGGAGATAATCTCTAGCAGACTCTGCACTGAGCACAGAACCCAACGCGGGGCTCAATCCCAGGACACTGAGATCATGACCTGAGCTGAAACCAAGAGTTGGTCACTCAACTGACTGAGCCATCCAGGTGCCCCTTGACTATGTAATTTTTAAAACATTTGAATCAGCCAAGTAATTTTATTAATTAAAAAAAACTTAATAATCAAATCACAATATATATCTGTATGACATCATCATATTGTACACCTTAAGCTTGCATATGTTCTATGTCAATAATACTGCAACAAGATTAGAAAAAAATAAAATGAACCCCCAGTTCTATTAATTAGAATTTAAATAATATAGCTCATAGCCAGCATTATAATTTTAGATAAAATATACAATGCATAAGAAATTACTCTTAGGCAATATTTATAAAATTTAAACTGGAAGCTTACAGTTCTCTTAAAGATAACCATGCAGTTTCATGCAAGATGCAATATATCTGTGCTTCTAAACTATATTATGCATTATTTGCTGCACCTATAGTCAAATATAAGTTTCTTCTCCTTTTTTTAAAAAGATTTTATTTATTTATTCATGAGAGATAGAGAGGCAGAGGCAGAGGGAGAAGCGGGCTCCCCACTGTGCAGGGAGCCCGATGTGGGACTTGATCCCAGGACCCCGGTACCTGAGCCGAAGGCAGACGCTCAACCGACTGAGCCATCCAGGCACCCCTAAGTTTCTTCTTATAACTGGAAAAACGCAACCCACTTCTATGGAAATTTATTTAGAGGAACTATTTTTAACAATGAATCAGGACTAAAAATATTTTTTACAAATGGACCTGTCCAAACAAGGCACTCCCTGAAGGTGAAGTTAGCGCAGCTGGATGCCAGCACAGGAGTTAAAGCTGACTAGAGGCTGATGTTTTTCAGCGATCCTGTGTCTAATAAAACACACGTCAAACACAGTGGCACCTGAATAATGTTACTTTGCCACTGCAACCCTGGGTAAAAAATATAGATAGTTGTAAATGGCTCCCTAAAGCCAACGTGTGATCCCAGTGCTGAAGGCAGGATTTATTAGTGTTTATTTTCACTTAGCATAACGACTTCAACCCTAGAACATCAATGCCAAACCCTTCCTCCCAAAGGGTAGTGGTCAGCAAAAGGCAATGCAAAGACTATCCAGGTCTCCTTACAAAGGGGGGGATGAGGAGGCTGAATCAGAAGCTCGGAGGCTGGGAACCTAATCAACGTTCTTTTGACCCTGGGACTTGGCGTTCTGAAACTCGGGCTTGAATGTTGCTTTTAGAACAGGGCGGGGGCTGGGGCGCCTGGGTGGCTCAGTCGTTAAACGCCTGCCTTCAGCTCAGGTCATGATCCCAGGGTCCCATCGAGCCCCGCATCGGACTCCCCACTCTGCAGGAAGCCTGCTTCTCCCACTCCCCCTGCTTATATTCCCCCTCTCTCTGTCAAATAAATAAATAAAATCTTAAAAAAAAAAAAAAAAGAACAGGGCGGAGGCTGCACCAAGCCCACCCCAGCAGCCAAGCCGGCCTTGCTTTGCTGTAGAGCGCCAAGCTCCGCCGTGGCAGGGAGCAGGGTGCACGAGAGCAGCAAGGTCTCACTCACGGGCCCTGCATCCAGCCCACCTGCGCTTGGGGATCAAGGCTCTGCCCGCGCAGACTTCAGGTTCTTAGTAATTGTATCTTTTAATTGCATTGCTTTACAGGGGACGGTTGATGGATCAATGGAGCATGCGCTGGGGGCTCGGAGTGTCAGCGGACCCAGGGTCCCACCTGCCACTGCCTCGCCTCTCCTGTCCCTTCTGTGCCTCATCCTCTCCCGCTCCCCACGGGAGACTGCTGCAGCCCCCACCCTGAGGACCAGGTCGTGGAGGGGGTGGATTGGGAGGGAAGGGAAGCCCACTTCTGGCCCTTGGCCTCCACCCCGAGCGAGCACCTGGAGGGGGAAGAGGAGGTTAGCTTGCCCCATTGTCATTTTGTCCTTGGCCGCTGTGTGGGAGGTTCCTGTGGCTCTCGCATCCTCTTCTCACCGCGCTGTCACTAAATTTCCTAATTTGGTATCATCAGTGGTCAGAGGGGTCTGGTCTGAATATTGTCTTCCTCTGCGGGGTCACTGCCACCTCTCCCTGTCTGTCCCAGCAGTGATGCGCCTGTCTGTTCACTCACTCTCTATCCCTACAACCCCACAGCCCTGAAGATAAGTCATTCAGTTAAAGTCCTAGGATCTTCATTTTAGAATTTATCCTGGAGATTAAATGGCGTGTTCAGGGTCACAGAGGAGCGATGGCAGAGCCTAGACCTAAACTAGATCTCGTGAGTCATCCAAATTCCAAATCCAGCCCTCTTCCCACTCCAACATCTGCTGAGGCCCTTGATGTTGATAAATGATGTTGAAGCCTGGCTTCTGCCTGACCTCTCCTGTCTAAACATAGTGACAGCATTTTGCTCTCATTAACTTCTGCTGCTGGCATTTAGCCAGGATATGCACAGAAAACGGGAGAAGTGTGTATCTAGCCATTGTATTGTACATAATAGAGTGTTGAGTAGTTGGCCTCTGGCGTATAACTGCCTGGGTTTGAATTCAGGCTCTGCCACTTACTGGGTGCCCTTGGCCAAGTTGCTGAACCTCTCTGGCCTCAGTTTCCCCATCTATAAGGTGAGGGTAATGATAGTAGTCATTTTGCAGAAACGTTAGACTTGATGGCACTCAACAAATCTCTCAAAGGTGTTAATTATCATTATATAATAATAAATAATTATCATTATAATACAGTCTTCTGCTATTTCATAGCTTGGCGGGGATGGGTAAGTTCCCATACGTCCTTACCACATTTGAACATCGGTATTTCAGATGCTGAAATCTGACCTTGCCGCAATAACCTTCTGCTTGCTCTCCCCACACTCTTCCCCCTCACCCACCCTGTATCTCTACTTACTTAGCCTCTAAAGCGATACCGTGTAAGAAGTGTAGCCACCCTGGGACGGCATACTGTCAAGAAGCCTAGGCCGTTTTGAGAAGGTATTTGAAGATGCTCTAGCCAACCGCCAGCGTCCGTGGCCAGCCACAAGTGAAGGTATTTCTAAATGATTCCAGCCAAGAGGGTGCTTTATGCAACTACATTTGGGGTGGTTTGTTATGCAGCAGTAATAACCAGGACAGTGGTGCACATATTGAAGTTATCAAACACATCAAACACAGATTAAGCAGTGTAAAAAATAGATGGCGGGGGGGAGAAGTTCAGCAGAAAAGCTAGAACTTCTAAAAAAGAATCACATAAGAATTCTGGAACTAAAAAATAAATCACTGAAATGTGTGTGTTAAATGGGGTGAGCAGCAGGTAAGATGCTGTAGAAGCTAGGGTTAGTGAGCTAGGCAACAGAGCAGTAGGAGATACCCTGACTGACGTGTGGGGACCAAAAAGGGTGGAAAGTACAGAAGAGCATAGGGGGTGCATTTGGGACCAGTAAAAAGGTCTAATATGTCTGTAACTGGCATCTGAGAAAGGGAGGAGAGAAAGAATACGTTAAGAAGCGGATTCAGGGAAAAAACAAAAACAAAAGAACACTAACAATAGGCTGATCATCTGACTTCTGCTTTCAGGTTCAGTGTGGTGTGAAAACAGGGGCATTCTCTAGTGTTGAGCAGTGACACCCAGAGTTCAGAAACAACCAAGAACTAACAAGGAGGGGGAGTTTATGATGTGAGAAAAGAATCTGGCATCTGAGGTATCCAGAGGAGAAGACTGAGATAACTAAATTGTAGACTGAAACTACCGAGGGCTGGGCCTAATTCATCTTTTTAAAAATATCAGTGACACTTGGCACCTGAGAAGAGAGTCTTGCTAAAATATTTACTGAGTAAGAAGCATCTGTTCCACAGAGAAGAGAAGGTTGTTGCTTGTCTTGAGGCTGGCTAGTGAAGAGCTGCCTGGGGCAGCTGGATACCCTCCAGATGCTACATTTTGGGTCCTCTCATTACCTTTAGACTTCTTTTTTCAAGATTTTATTTATTTATTTATTTATTTATTTATTTATTTATTTATTTATTTGAGAGAGAGCATGAGCAGGGGAAGGAGCAGAGGGAGAGGGAGAGGGACAGAGAGAGTCCTAAAGCAGACTCCATAGTGAGTGCAGAGCCCTACAAGGGGCTCAATCTCATGACCCTGAGATCATGACCTGAGCCGAAACCAAGACTCAGACCCTTAACTGACTGAGCCACTCAGGTGCCCCTCAGGCATAGTGTGGAGAGGCCCAGGGTAGAGATTCCAGGAGAAAAACTAGGAAAAAGAGGTTGATAAGTACCTCTTGCTCTCCCCACACTCTCCCCAACTTAATCTGTTGGCTCAGAGAAATGATGTAAGGCTTTGGGACGAGTGAACAACATGACCATAACTGTGTTTGATTGATTGATTGATTGATTGATTGACTTTAAATTGTCCTGCCCGGCACCATGGAGGAAGATTGGGCACAGCACAGAGGTGGAGATTGCGTAGGAAGATCAGACTAGGGCTTGACCACATCCACCTGCTGACCCGAAATTGACTGTTGTACCACTGAAACTTGTTTCTTAGCCATTTTAATGACCAGTTTTTGCAGTCATGGAGGCCAGTTATGCAGCTGATCCAAAGCGGCTGTTAAGTCATCTAGGAACGCAACATGGCTATCGATCTCATGTTATAAGTAGCCAAACAAGTTTGGAAGAACAAGTCCTGAATAGGGCTGATGTTAAAAGAACAGAAAGCTTTTATACTGGATCCTCAGTGTATTGGCTCGAGCAGAAAATTTAAGGAGGATTTTAGATTTCAGAAACGTGTGCATGTTAGAAATTCAGCCCCAAAGTGGTACTTACAAGCCAAGTAAGCAGAGTAGCAAAGGTTCAGGTGAAGGTCACAAAGCTGTGAGTGGATAGTGCCCAGTGGAGTTTGCTGCAGAGAAATCTTCCAGTTTGAGTTCTGCACACAAATGTGGCATAAAAATCCTTAACAATATGGCTTTCCATAAGCTAAGCATATAGCTCCCTCTGCTCTCGTCTGACTTCTGTCTAGAAGCTGGTTTGTGGGAATTGTAAAACTTACTCTCTGTGCCCCTGGGAGCCCCCCAAGGGCACCGGCGGAGCCTGGGCCAGTTATGCTTATTATTTCTTCCCTTAACATTGTTGTATTGGAATTTGATGCCTGGACCTGCTGTGACTGTTTTGCTAGCGAGAGGTCAACACACGAAGGAGGACAGATCAAAGGGAACCATAAGAAGCAGATTTGGAGTCCTGGTGTACTACACCTGAAGCCTGATTCACCGCTAGATTTCTTATTATGCAAGGAAACAAATTTCCTAATCTCCTGATTGTTCAAGCCACTTTGACTTCGGCTTGTTTGTTATTTAGAGCTACAAGCATCCGAAGCTACACCCACCAAATACACACAGGCATACACGCACACAAAATATCTCTTCCCTAACCAATGCTTGCTGTCTGAAATCCTTCTCCTTAGTGAGCCATTCTTTTCACTGGGGAATTTTCTCTTTACAATATCCACATATCTCTGGAAGATCCTCTTTAAATCCTTTCGTTTTTCTAAAAATTGGTTTAAATGTTGCTTACTTTTTATTGAGTCCTTACCAAATGCTAGACCCTTGGGGTTGTGAGGATTTGAGGTTAAAGGAAGGTGCTAACAGATGGGGGTGGTCTTTAAAGACTTGCTTACAATAAATGAAGGAAAATTATCTAGGCCACTGTCTTCTTGGACTCCCCTCACTTTCATGACTAGGCTCACCACAGGCTGATGGGCTCCACCAGCCAGAGAGAAGAAAGCAGAGAAGTGCCCAGTGGAGAGGGAGAGCGAGGTGGGTTTGGCCCTGAGACTCTAATTCATTGCTACTTGCCTGCAGGAAAGAGAAAATGATCCATCACCACCGTGATTAAGGTGTACTTCTTTTGCCTTTCCCCTTTCTCTTCCACTTTAGAAAAGGGAAAGGTTGGAAGAGATAAACTCAATCTCTAGAATGTGAAACCAGAGTTCAACAGGAGGAAAAAGTTTTGAAATGTCAAGTCCAAGTAGAATTAATTTAAAGACTAATGTGTCACCATTGAGAGCAGGGCATGCATTGAGCCCATGACCACTAAAATCTTGCCCAGAAATGCTTGTGGGTATGGGGGATGGCACCAGAAGGGGTATGCTTGAGCTGGAGGAGGAAAGCAGTTTCGGGGAAGATACTAGATGCCAATCAGGTCAAATTGTGTAATTGTTCTGTGTAACTTCAAGAACAAGGACCCTATCCAATCCATATTACAATTTATTCTTTCTGACATGTTCGCACATTTTTTTTACTTGAGGTCTCAAGAACACAAGACAGGTGAGGTACTATGATTATTTGAATTTTGTGAATAAAGAGGTCGAGAAAGGCTAAGTTATGAAACAATTGTTGAAGAGGCAAGTCTAGATCTTTATTCTCCCAACATCAAATTTTCTTATCTTTCCAGTCTGTCAAACTTCCCTGCCTTGGGATTCTATGTAAGAAGGTACTACACCTGAAAAAGCTCATCATGACAAGTGGCCTCTTTGGCTCCATTTCCCCTTCCATCCCTCACCCAATTCTATGTAGCTCCAGCAAGAAATGAGGGCAAAAATTCAAGGGGAATAAAATTAAGAGCTATATGACAAATACTGGGCTGTGGATGCTCACAACTGACAGAAGACACAGGTGAATTCATTAGTCACGTGTTCAATAAACTTGTATTGAGTTCTTCTTTTCCCCTGTCATCTGCTAGGCACTTTTGGGAATAGAAGAGAAGCACATCGAACACACTATCCCTATATTGAACAGCACACACTCCTCTTAGAAGGCAAGACCAAGACCTAGGAAGCAATCAAAAGGGGATAGGAGATAAGAGAAATTGGATCATAGGTTCTGTGGTTAAAATACAAAGAACAATAGGAGCTCCCAAGGAAAATATGCCTGGTGGATTAGGGAGAAGGTGGGGCTCACAAGGACTTGAAGATGGTGAGAATCTGGCCAGGTGAAAAATAGGGAGGATATTCAGGCAGAAAGAACTACATTGTCACATTGTCTGCAGCATCAGGAGTGCAGAAGAAAGTCTGGTGGTCTTACATTCAAATCCCAAACATACACGTGTAGACACACACACACACTCCAGATGTCACTTATTATTTATGAGTCCATAAAATGGGATAATAGCTGTCAGTACCTAGAATTGTAATGAGGGTTAAAGAGACGATGTGTGAGAACAGCCCTAGCATAATGCTCAGTATATAGGAAGTTCTCAATACCTTTGGCTAAACCTGAAAAGAAGCATGTCTTGCTACTGCCCAATCCACGATTTTTAACCATGAGTTGAATGCTGGCATTGATTTCCTAGAAGAGAAGAAACAAATCTAGATATTTCTTAACCATAAATCCAGGCAAAGAAAAATGCATGAAAATGCATTATTGACTATTGATAATCTTTGACAATTTGATGTAATACAGTCTATCATTATTTTTCGTGAAAAGACTAAAGACTACAGTGCTATGTTTTACAGAGCCATATTGTGTGGGCTGGAGGGGCAGAGACCTGGGAAAGTTGAAATGTAAGAAATAGAGATGGAGAGAATATATTTACTTCTCTGTATGCCAGGAAGGAACTCTTTTTGGCCCCAAGGGGCAGGTTCTTCTAACAAAAGGGAGATGATCAGCTATTTGGGGGGATTGTGATGAACTTGAAGAATCCTTTTCCTGAGTGTGATATGCAACTTTGGGCCAGATCAGAACTGTTCAGGATGGCCCAGAGGAGGCTTAATGCTGCCACCAGCAGCCCGTCCTCTGCCCATGCACATCAATCACTCTCCTCTCTTAAACAAAACTTGAACAGATATGTTTAAATATTCATTTAAAGTGGGATAAATTGGTCTACCCCCTGTGGTGTGGGACCTACAGTATAGTAGGTATAGAACGACTCATTCCTTCCAGGTGCACCAAGGACCCCACAGATCTAAGTCCCACATATAAACAAGATTATGTCATAAAGGACTTTTATTTATTTTTTTTAAAGATTTTATTTATTTGTCAGAGAAAGAGAGAGAGCACAAGCAGGGGGAACAGCAGGCTGAGGGAGAAGCAGGCTCCCCGCTGAGCAAGGAGCCTGATGCGGGACTTGATCCCAAGACCCAAAGGTAGACACTTAACTGATCAAGCCACCCAGGCGTCTCTCATATAGGACTTTTAAAAAATAATTTAAAGGCTATTAGGAGAAGGAAGGGATAAATGAAGGGGGGGAAATTGGAGGGAGAGATGAACCATGAGAGACTATGGACTCTGAGAAACAAACTGAGGGTTTTAGAGGGGAGGGGGGGTGGGGGAATGGGTTAGCCCAGTGATGGGTATTAAGGGGGGCACGTACTGCATGGAGCACTGGGTATTATATGAAAACAATGAATCGTGGATCACTACATCAAAAACTAATGATGTATTGTATGGTGACTAACATAACAAAATAAAATTTAAAAAATAAGTTAAAGGCTATAGACATAATATTAACAATACACAACAAATTCTGAAGGATTTGATTGTAAGGCACAAACAAGAACTATTTTCTAGCCATGTTTGCTTGTTTTCCTCCCTTTAGCCATGGTGTTGGGCCAGAAGCCTACCCCTCTTTTCAGTCCAGGAGATGATGTCGACATTATAACTCGCATAGTTGGATTTCTACGGGCCAATATCTGAGGCTTAAATAAGAATTCTTAGGGGTGCCTGGGTGGCTCAATTGGTTAAGTGTCTGACTCTTGATTTCAGCTCAGGTCATGATCTCAGAGTCCTGAAACCAAGCCCCACATCCCTGCTCAGCCAGGAGTCTGCCTGTTTCCCTCGCCCTCTGCCCCTCCCCCACCTCATCCTCTTTCTTAAATAAATAAATCTTAAAAAAAAGAATTTCTAGGTTTTGAAATAATAAAGTTTCTATTCTAAAGGAAAGCCTTTATCACCAAACCTTATATCACAAACAAAAATACTCAACTTTGAGTTCCTTTTGACATTTGAGAAAAAAAAGCAACAAAAAACCTTATTAAACAGCCCTGCCATAAGGATACCATCTTTGTCCAAGCAGCTTGCATGCTAAGGGAACATTTCAATTAACTTGTCTCTGTCTGTCAAGCTTACTCCCTTGTTGAGGGCAGAAAACAAGGTGAACAAGTTGTCAAGTCATCTTTAAAAAATTAACTCTGAACCTCTTGGGTTTAAGGTGTTCAGGAAAACATTCTTCTTTGAAACTGTCCTGCTTCTCATCTTGTCTTCTAAAAGCAGGGAGAGTGGTGAAAAGACAAGTCTTAGGAGGGAATGATGGATTTTAAAAAAATTTCCTGCAGGGTTATAGCCCCTAATTCTGAACGCAGTCTAAGTTCAAGGCTGTGAACAGTGAAAGGCAACACTCGGGGGAGAAGTCACTTCTTCCCATTCTAAAAAGCCAGCTTTTCCAGCTGATGCACTTTCCACAAACCTCCAGGGCTTCCTATTTCAAAAGGAAATATGCATATTTCATGCATAAAACAGACTTTGCATATGTGGCTCTAGATTCATTTAGCACCAAAAGGTGCAATATCGTTTCTCTTTTGCAAAGATTAGTTTTAATGCTGTTTATCACTGAATTCAATGGCAATATAACAATAGGGACATTTTAAAAAGAAGAAAAACATCTATGATTTGATTTCCCTACCACAGCAACATTCTCATACATGTGTATCCCCTCTGGGATCTGTCTCATGCATTCACATTTTAAGAAAGTTGCAGATCGAGGGAATTTGTATCATCCAGTAGTTCACTTGTTAGTTGTTTTCCCAGCCTCAGCCTCTTCCTGTTGGCTTCCCTGTCCCTCCATGGAAGCCATAACCCCAAAGAGAAGGGTATCAGGGTGACTGGCCCCATTAATAATTGGTATTTGGAAACCTACTATGTTGAATGGTGGCCTCAGAAAATGTCTACATCCTAAACCCCAGAACCTGTGGATATGACTTTATTTAGGAAACGGGTCAGTGCAGATATAATTAAAGATCTTGAGAAGAGATCTTTTTCTATTATCTATTATTATCCAGGAGGACCCTAAATCCAATGACAGGTGTCCTTATAAGAAACAGAAGCAAAGAAGACCCAGAGAGACGAGAAGGTCACAGGAAGACAGAGGCAGAGCCTGACATTAAGGAACCACGGGAACTTGTGGATCCATCAGAGGCTAGAAAAGGCAAGGAAGGATTCTTCCTTAGGGCTCCTGCTGGTGTCTAGATTTTAGATTTCTTTCTTTTTTTTTTTATAAGATTTTATTTACTTATTTGACAGAGAGAGAGAGTGCGCACACGTGCACAAGCAGGGGGAGCAGCCGAGGGAGAGGGAGAAGCAGACTCCCTACTGAGCTGGGAGCCCAATGAGGGACTCGACCTCAGGGCCCTGAGATCACCACCCGAGCTGAAGGCAGATGCCCAACCAACTGAGCCACCCAGGCGGCCCTAGATTTTAGATTTCTGATTCCAGAAATAAGTGAGAATAAGTTTCTGTTGTTTAGAGCCATCAAGTCTGTGGTACTTTGTTCAGCCCCTACAGGACACTAATGCAGTATATCAGCCTTTCATAGGGCCAGGGACAGGACTGCATGGCAGCTTCCAGACTCTTCCCCGCAAGGGGAGCCCATCTGCCTGTCAGACCCATTCTGCCCGAGGAACATGGGCACTTGGGGTTTCTTTCCATCCTAGGGCTCCCCGGGGTCTTGGCACTGCCTATCTCCCCTCCCAGGCAGCTGGGATCTGACCCTCTTCTGGGGGTCTTGCCTGTCCTCTTTCAGAGCTGGACCCCTGCTTGAGCCCCTGGCCACACACTAAAATCATATCCCTGAACTAACTTGGAGACTGAGCCCAAGGTGCATTCCTGTTTCACTCCCATGAGCCAGATACTCCTCACCCCTCATGCATCACTGACCGGTGCCTGAACTTGGATGGAATTTGCCTTTTGGATCATGGGACACTTGTGTTGGTGATTTTGTAGGAGAGAAGGGGGTGGAAGGTGCTACCTCTCTCCCTGGTGTGTAGCTGATGCTCTGTGGTTATCTCTTTTTTCTCCTGCTGTTATAGATAATGTCTGTCTGAACTTCGGGATTTAGGTAAACTGCTCTAGAGAACCCTCCCCTATTTCATGACTTATTTCCTCATTTAGGCATTTTTGGTAAGTCTTACTTATTATTTGTGTTTCCCCTAGAGTTATGTGTAAACTTGTCTTTTTTACCTATTAGGGTCTAGGATGTTTTCCTTCTAAATTTGAACATACTACTTTTTTTTGAAGATTCCAAGTTATGTTTTATTTTTTTTAGAGAGGGAGAGACAGAGAGAGAGGCAGAGAATCTCAAGCAGACTCCCCACCCAGCGCAAAGCCCAATGCGGGGCTCCATCTCACACCCCTGAGATCATGACCTGAGCAGAAATCAGGAGTCAGACGCTTAACCGACTGAGCCAGCCAGGCGCTCCGCAAGTTATTTACCTTTTTTTTGAACAAATCTTTTTCCCCCTTTTTAAAAAATATAGTTGACACACAATGTCACAATGTTACATTAGTTTCAGGTGTACAAGATAGTCTATAAAGTTCTGCTCTGCTCACAAGTGTAGCTACCATCTGTCCCCATACAGCACTATTACAGTATTATTGGCTATATTCCCTAAACTGTGCCTTTTGTTCTAGTAACTTACTCATTCCATAGCTGGAAGCCTGTGTCTCCTACCCGCCTTCATCCATTTTGCTTATCCCCCATCCCCCTCCCCTCTGGCAACCATCAGTTTGTTCTCTGTCTTTATAGGTCTGATTCTGCTTTTTTTTGAATAATATACTACTTTATACCTGACCTCTGTGTCCTCAGTGCAGACTTCCCTGCCCAGAGAAGGTTTGAAGACCCCACCTCGAAGTACCAGCACCTTCACCCTGAGATCATGGCTGAAGCCCCATACCTCCCTCTGCTCCTGCTTTGGCAGGCCGCTCCATTCTACATCTCACTGGCTCCCACTAGAAAGGCAATAAAAACAAATTCCTAAGGATGCTGGTCACTTTAGCAAAGATTTCAGGGTCCCTGATCTCTCACCCCCTGCCCTTCCTGCCATCACCCATGTGACTGCCCACAGCCCCCTAGCATGCAGGCAGAGCTCCTTGCTAAACACCAGCCCTACCAGCCTCCCTGAGCAAGGCTCCATGAAGCTGGGGTGCCTCCCTCTGAGCTCTGAAGCTTTGGGAATGTAACATTTTCTCCATCATGTTCCTTTTAACTCCTAATCCTTGAGCAAAGCCACATTTCCCACTGGAAGGAAGAAGCAAACGCAAATCCTGTCCTGGCCATCGGCAGAGCCAGGCTGCCCTGGTGCAGGTCAGGAGCAGAGAGGGAGAGACGTCACAGGGAGGGGAGGTGTAAGAGGGCTCATAGCAGCCTGTTCTAATCCCAGCATAGTCTCGTGAAAATCAATAGCCAACACAAACACTTGATACTTAAATCCAAATATGATTTCCTTCATATTTCAATGAAACAAACCCTCAGTGTGTTGGATACATTCAACAGTACCATTGCCCATGCTTCTATTATGGCATTAATTTATTCTAGTTTAGTTATGACTTGGTTTTCAGATATTATTTCATTCTTGAACTCTATGTCCCCCACTAACTGTACTGGGTTGAATAGTTTTGCCTAAAAATTCATGTCCACCCAGAACCTGTGAATGTGACCTTATATGGAAATAAAGTATTTGCAAATGTCATCAACGTAAAATGAGGTCATACTGTATTAGGGTAGGATCTAAATCCAATAACTGGTGTTTTTATGAAGAGAGGATGATTTGGAGACACACAGGCACATGGGGAAGAAGGTCCATATGACAGTAGAGGCAGAAATTGGAGGAATGCATCTACAAGTCAGGGAACAAGACTGCTGAACCCATCAGAATCCCAAGGAAGGGGGCACCTGGGTGGCTCAGTCAGTTAAGCGTCTGCCTTTGGTTCAGGTCATGATCTCAGGGTCCTGGGATTGAGCCCCACGTCGGGCTCCCTGCTCAGGGGGAAGCCTGCTTCTCCCTCTCCCTCTGCTGCTCCCCCTGCTTGTGCTCTCTTGCTTTGTCTCTCTCTCTCAAATAAATAAATGAAATCTTAAAAAAAAAAAAAGAATCCCAGGGAAGGAGTCTTCCCTAAAACCTTCAGGGAGAGCATGGCCTTACCAACACCTTGATTTCAGATATCCAGCCTCCAGAACTGTGAGAGAACAAACTTCTGTTGTTTAAAGCCACTCAGTTTGTGTAATTGTTACATATTGCTGCCCTAGAAAATTAATTTTAATATCTGTCCTAGTGTCTCTTATAATGCATAGCACAGCGCCTTGCTCAATATGGCCATGCGTGGCAGCTATGGAAAAAAAGATAAAATATGTGCTTGACTCTGGGGCTAAGGGTGTAGCAAATGGGATGGGAAGATAATAATAGTGGTCCCGATTTGTTGAACCCCTCCCATGTGCCAATCCTTACAACCTCTCAATGCACATAGGTTGACTCCTTCACAAGGCAGGAAACCGAAATCCAAATGGTGGCCACCTGCCTGAGGTTAGAGCTCAGACTCCAATCCTAGGTCTAGCTGACACCCACGTTTATAATCTGTCTTCTAAAAGATATGTACATTTCATGAGGAGCTTTCATTCCACCAACATAAGATTTTTTTTTTTAAGTGGAGCCCAATGTGGGGCTTGAACTCACAACCCTGAGGTCAAGACCTGAGCTGAGATCAAGAGTTGGCTGCTTAACCAACTGAGCCACCCAGGCGCCCCCCACCAACATAAGATTATTAAGATCAGACCTTTGAGAAAATGAAGCTTGTGCAGAATCCATACAGAAGGAAAAAAAATGGGTTTTACCCAAGACAGTGACATACCATGATTTTAGGACCCTCATAAGAGAGCTGAAAATAGGTGGTGCCTGGGTGGCTCAGTCGTTGAGCGTCTGCCTTCGGCTCAGGTCATGATCCCAGGGTCCTGGGATTGAGCCCCGCATCGGGCTCCCTGCTCTGCGGGGAGCCTGCTTCTCCCTCTCCCACTCCCCCTGCTTGTGTTCCCTCTCTCGCTGTGTCTCTCTCTGTCAAATAAATAAACAAAATGTTAAAAAAAGAGAGAGAGAGCTTAAAATATCTATTAGGGTTTTTTTTGTTTGTTTCTTTTGTTTTTTAGGAGAAATTACTGTCTCTGAAGCCAGTCCTGATCCCCAGGTTCTTAGTTCTGCATGCTACTAATGGAGTAAGTAACATCTAACTCATTCCTTTGCCAAAAGGAAGAGATACCTCCAAATTTTCAAAACAAAAGATTCTACAAGATTTCTCTATAAACATTGAAAGCCAGTAGCAATATAAATAATGTTATAACTGGTCCACATCTGATAATATCAAAGAGATTGTCACTACAAATAGCTGGAGTACTGGTCAAGATGTGGTAACAACAAACTTCTGAAAAGAAAATAATCAGTCAACAAAGGAGAGGGAAGGTGAGGGTAAATGATTAGGAAATAGAATTTTTCAATTATGAGAGTAGAAGAGTAGAGGTATCATAAAAGTATTACTAATCAAAAGGATAGATTTCTGTTTTATAGCTAAAATCTAACACTCACTGTGTACAAATTTTTTATTGTAAAAAGCGACACAAGCCTAAATCATAATAATGTGAATCAATAACTAATTAGCATTTATAAATGCAGCTTCTGGGAAACATATTTCAATTTCATAGCGAGGAAGCTAGAGAATCGATTAACAAAGCCAAAGTGAAGCCAGCACATGCTTGGCGTGCCCCGAGTGACTCCACGGGCTAAATGTGCAACTGCACACTGAGTCAGAGGTGTGTCCCCAAAATGTACAAGTGGAACCCCATGCCGCTGTCCCAAGCCAAATCAACAAGTAGACACAGAGAGACAGGATGAGACACGAGATGTTCAGGTTTCCCCTGGAGTCATTGGGGAAACAGGTCATCTTCCCTGGGAACTTTTCTAAGATGGCCTGATGGAAACAAATGAAACAAAAGAAAGCAGAAAGAGAGGGAGGAAAGCGACTCCACTGAACAGGAATTGCTGCAAATGTCGTGTTTTGGGAAGACGCAAGTGTGCATGAATCTGGTGTATTTGTAGAAGCTGACTCATGAAGACAGAGGACTTCAAATTTTGCATGCTTTCCTTCCTTCGGATTTGGCATGTGGTGGGAAGAAGATGGAAAGGGGATGTTTACAATGAGCAGACAATTCCATTTGCCAGAGCATCCAGTATGTGTTGGTTTCCTGACATGACCTTGTCAGGACATTCACTTAGTTGTTGCTGAGTGTTGACATGATCTGGTTCCATCTCAGTCAGATACAGCAGCCTCCTTCTTCCTCACAGGCCACTGGAGAAATCAAATGGTCCTCTGAGGCAAGGGCCAGGGATGAGGGGTAAAAAGGAAAGGGAAAAGAAAAACATTAAAACAAGAAGAGTGGAAGTGGGAAAAGGGGTGAGTGAGAAGAAAAAGCAGGAGTAAAAGTAGTGCGTGAATGGAAAAGTTGGGTATTGAATCCTGCATTTTAGATCCTTCTACTCAGATCCTGGAAAGCCTTGAGCATCACTAGAAAGGAAAAAGCCTTTCCCATACCTCCATACTCTTGGCACATCCACTTGTTATAGTTGACTCCTTCAAGGCACGGGCCAGTTCCCACTAACATTTCATTAAGTCATAGATTCATTCCAACAAAGCTCTAAAAATCCCTGACCTACCACGTTGTTAACATATGCAAATTCACATTACAGTCAGGCTGAATTTTCGAGCTTTTCTGTAGAGGTCGCCCTTAGCCTGGCAGACCATCCGCCATGTTAGTTCCCTAGTCTGGCTGGTGCCACCATGTGTAGACTCACAAGATCCTGCGTTCTTTTCATCCCCAGACTTTGGATTTTAGCTCATCTTTGAGAGATTGCAAGTTAGTTGTCTCTAAGTTAAAAAACAGTAATGGATATTCCACTCTATATCCACTATGGGAGCCTTTCAGCCCACCTCGTATTCAGTCCAGTTTAATTTCCAGAACATCTGTGATTCCCAAGGTTGGGTTCAATGGCCCGCTCTGATGCCACAACATGCTCTACATACCCTGGAGCTTACCTACCACGCTCTTAGGAGGCTCCTCCCCAC